>NC_055977.1:21791173-21921173 GCF_018492685.1 Alosa sapidissima
CTTTGTGGTTTTAAACAACATTTTTTCGCATCAATCCCACAGCCTCAAAACAACAGGAGACCTCCGTAAAAGAAACAGTGGTTCCCCCCCCTCCAGTCTCTATGAAACGGAACATTTCTCCCTCTCCCTCTGTGTAGATTCCAGCGCTCTGCATAAGCAGATCCATTTGCCCCATGAGGACCGGAGCTGAGGAAGTGGAGAAGTGTAGCACTCAGAAGCATACACATTAATCACCGGCATTGTTTAATCACACGCCCTGCGTTACGGCACGTCAAATTAAGAGCCATGTTTGTGTCGTGTGGGATGTAGTATTATAGCCCTCTTAAGATAACACATGCTAGATCATATCTCCAGCCCCCAACCCCCCCCCCCCACCCCCCACCCCCCACCCCCCCTCATGCGTGTGCAATGGGGGCTTCATCTGCATTTAATTTGGGGCATTATGAGGAGTGAGAAGAGGAAAGAGCTGCATTTCCAGTGGACCTCAGGGGCGAAACTCTGCAGAGCTGGGAGGGATTCACCTCCAAACTGCAGATGCAGAGATTGTATATCTCGCCTGGCACTGTTGTCAAAGGGCATGACTCAATGTTTTCTCTTCATTTTCGGCAGGAAAACACAATATGCTCCAGCAACAATAACAATTTATTCGGAGCTTTATGTACTAATATGCGTGGCGTGTCCTCTTAAACGGGGGTAGACGGATTCAAGTAGTCAGGTTTCAGCTTGTGTTTATTGTGGGTTTTTTTTTCACTACACAGTCGAAGCCAAAGCACAAGTATGCATGGAGATTACACAGTGAATTAAAACTAATAGGACGCTTAATCTGACCCAAAGGTAAGTAAGTAAAATATAGCGTTTTTCAAACCATGTTAGTTCAAAGAACGCCGTCCCGGTTCATTTCTAAATATTGATTGTGCGTTGGACAGGATGCTTAGACACTGCAGCTGCATGCTGAGTCGTTGCGCACCCAAGCCTCCCCCTCATTGTTTGTAGCGAACGACACAATGCCGAGCACTCATGGAAAAAGCTGCCAAGGCAATGCCACTGGGACAGTCCTCTCACGATACAGGCTGAATTTAGAGCTTTTGCTGCTCATTCGAATGGTATGAGGTGATAAAGGGAGAAGAGGCTGAGGATTGAAGAGGGGTGGTGGGTGGGGGGGGTGGCGGGGGGGTTGAACAGGCTGGCTAGCAGAGACAGCAGGGCCAGCTGGTTAGCAGCGCTGAGGGAGCAGTGGCCGCCCTCCAGACGCGGATGAAATGAAAGACAGAGGACAGAGTGGACATTGGCACTGGCATGGACGCTGGCATCGGTCTTGGACGTTGGCATTAGCCAAGGTGCTGGCACAGAACTAATCCTTTTATGGGCCCCATGCGGGTAACCATAGGTGACTTGGGGCGCTTTTTATAGTGCGCCTTCATCGCTGCGGACCTTTCGGTGATAAACGGCGAATTTCAGATGCAAAAAGCTGGGCTCTTTCGTTCCTAAACAGAGTGGCCTTGTTGTTTTTGGAGGGGGGGACACACAGTGGGAGAGAAGCCAGAACCACAAACAAAGTAAATACGGAGTCTTTTAAAAGTGCCAGCACATACAAAGCCATTAAGAGCCTCACAAAGCATTTCGAAAGATGACTGCAAAGACGCTAAACAGAGGAAGGAGGCGATTGAGGTGATGGCTGTTATTGTCCATCTCAAGTCCGGCTGTGCACTTAGGACCACACACTCAGAGGCAGCACGCCTCGTGGTGACAAAGTGCAGGTGTTCCTTTTAACTGTAGACCGTTATAGAAATACGATGTCGTTAACAGACGAGCACTCATTTTCATTTTAGCTAAAGCTGAAGATGAATCAGAGAGAGAGAGTAAGTGAGTCAACATGGTCAGCATAAATGGAAGCTGAGAGCGGAAAAAACTAATCAGAAGTCAAATGAATTTGTGGCCGTGACTAAGGCTTTTCTTGTCCACCCACATGGCAGGATATGCCTCAAGCGAGAAGACTGCCCTGTATACGGACTCCTTCACTCTCTTTGTAATCGACATAACTGCTCAGCATACAAACACACACACACACACACACACACACACACACACACATACATACACACACACATACACACACACACACACACACATACACACACACACACACACACACACACACACACACACACACACACACACACACATACATACACACACACACACACACACACACACATACACACACACACGCACACACACACACACACACACACATACACACACACACACACACACACACACACACACACACACACATATATACACACACACACACACACACACTACACTCACTTACAGACACCCTCACCGAGTCTCTGCCTGCTCCTTTCATTCGGAAAGGGTTCATATTAATTGGAATATCAGGCCAACTCCATTATTGCTGTCACGCTGATTTATTTTTCCGATAGAAAAGCAATTCGTACGCAGTCCCTGGTGTGGGCCACTGCTGTCAAAATCACTTTGCTTGCATTCTGAGTCACTTCAACATCACATCCAATCTTCTCAATAGCTTAAATGATTTCAAAAGGGCCATGCAATGCACATTAGTGCTGCCAGCGGAACACATTGCACTATCCAGAAGGCCCCAACAATTGGAATGATTTGCGATGCGAGCTCGGAGAATGGGAAGAGTTGAGACGCTAACATGGCGTGTGTGTGTGTGTGTGTGTGTGTCCGTTTCATCTGGTCTTCATTCTCGCTGCTATAAACAGGTACGGCTGGCCATGCGCAACATCACTCAGTCCAGTCCAACGAATCCTCTAATGACCAGCACGCAGGCACCTGCTCCAGCTTAGAGCCGGCCGACTGAAAAGCCAGTTGTTTTACTGGTACGCTAGCACACCAATGAGGCTTTGCTGAGGCTATTGGAAGCCCGCAGGGTGCAGGCACACCCGTAAATGTCCATATGTGCCTCAGCACTGTCTGTAGACCTAATAAAGATACTGCCGATGCATTTGTGTGTATATTGTCTTTGGTTTGCTAACGTGTTGGAAAAAATGAATAGTTGAAATACTCCTTATACTTTTTGCCATTATTAAATTATCTATCTCTCATAAACCCTAATGGAAAATTCCAATATGTGAAGATGATATCGACCCAGCTCCGAACTTGGAAGGGGAACGGCCCTGGAATTCCCCACGGACTCTTTTGAGCTTCATCGCTGGCCTCTGCCCGCGAGTCGCATCACTGGTTTCTCATCCGGTTTCCTCATCTCTTTCCTTCCCTCCACTCATCTCCTCTCCTCTCCTCTGTTCCAGGGTTTTGGCAGCGTGTCTGGCGAGCACTGGCTGGGGAACGAGTTTGTCTACCAGCTCACCAACCAGCGGCAGTACGCCCTGCGGGTGGAGCTGACCGACTGGGATGGACACCAGGCGTTCTCCCAGTATGACCGCTTCCACATCGGCACCGAGAAGCAGAACTATAGGTATGTTTTCCTCTCTGTTTTAGGCCTTTTTTAAGTTTGCAGGTTCCATAGAAACCAGCAGGGAGGCCTAAATATTTGTCAAGACTTGGAAATAATGAATGTACAGACATTTTAATCAAACATCTCAAATACATGGATTTGTTATGGTGCAGTACGTGTGTCATACAACTACAGAACATCACACCAGTTTAGAATGACACATTTTCACAATGATTGTTACCCACACAATTACTCTTTCTGAGCAGAGCTCTATGGCTCTTTAACACGATATGGTCAACATGACATTTATTTTTCTGGGAGAAAGGTAGTGTAATTTCCACTAGTTGAGCAATTGCGTCTCCATTCTAACGTCAAGGCCTCATACCTGATGCAGCAGGCACTCAAGGGCCCTCCAGCACTGAGAGTGTCCTCAGAGCACTTCTAGTGTTCACTGAACTGGACTGTAGTGTGTCCTGCACTTGTGCACGCCATACCAAGCCTCTAACTGAACCAAACCTGCTGGAGCTTGGCGATAAAATTGTTGACACCTAGACTGTAACTGACTGACGTCTGACGCTCGAGAGTGGGACTGCTTTGGTTGTACTGGAGGAGATGTTGAAGGAAGCAAAGTAAAAACATTGGAACTACCCGAAGATTTAGAACAATCAAAGAATTTTTAAGGAGAGATGGTCTGACATTTCCAATTTGGTCGATTAGCTAGATCAGGTGTCCCCACTGACAGAGCCTCCTTTGGTTTCTCAATGTCCTCCCCTCAACTTTGGGTGGATTTCCGTTTATTTTTCAAAGCTATTATATTATTCTTCATTCTGAAGGGAAAACAGGCGTGCACCATTTACAATCCTACAAGTCAATCAGGCTTCAGGGCCTGGAGTTATCCTTCAAACGGAGATGTCAGATTGGAGCCACGGAGAGGGTTTTCCTGAAACAATTGTCAGATCTGATTTGTCGGAAACGTCTTTGAGCGCGTTGATGACAGGGCTTGCTGTGAGCCTCCCACCCAAAGTGCGAAGCCCCTGCGTTCGCTAGAGTCAAGTCTCTCTCCAGGTGATCTCGAAAATGCTTTTCATGGGCAAAGCCACTGGGAGAGATCAACCAATTTGTTATGATTTGGTGCAAGGCTGTGAACGGGGTTACGTGTTGACCTTTGGGTTCTCTAACCGCAGGCATCATCACTCTTTCTTTGTCCTCTGTGAATACACTGAACTTTTAGACCATGTCCGTCATTCATGCACTCTGGATAGTGTTCTCTTGATCGCAAATGTGAAAAATATATCATTTGTATGTATCTACTGTATCTGTTGTGTATGTATCTATCTATTCTATTCACTACATCTATTACTGTCCTCAACATACACGGCACACTCACAAAACATGTGCGCGCACACACACACACACACACACACACACACACACACACACACACACACACACACACACACACACACACACACACACACATATATATATACACTACTCACACACACACATCTACATACACATCTACACCCACACACCCACACACACAGACACACACCTTCTTTAATATCAGTTACAGCACACACAAAATTGAGTTTGGAAGTTGTCTAAAAAGGAAAAGAGCTGCAATAGCCCAGTAGGTGTGTTGATCTCACAGACTCCTTCTTGGGGCATTTGATAAAACAAACGTTTGCTCCAGGCTGCCAAAGACCAACTGGTGGAGAGGCTGCCATGTGAGATAACAGCTCTTTGGCACCTAAGCGGCTCAGCCCGAAACCTCCCTCGACAGCTTCTCCAGCCGGCTCTTGCCACACACATACACACAGAAACAAGGGAGATTATGCCGGCAGATAGCGTACAAAGTTTTACTCTCTGCGGTTTGTGTGGAGTGCTGACTGGGGGAACGTTTGCAGGCACACCTCCTGCTTCGCACGCACCAGCATAGAGGTGCACACATTCACTGTCAAACTGCTCACACATAATGTATAGCGCTGTATGGAAATGAACATACGCACATATGTTATATTAACACACACACGCACACACACACACACACACACTCACACACACACACACGCACACTCACACACATACACACACACACACACACATGAACATACACTTCACATACATAAACCCAGACAGGAAGGCCCAATGTATACATACTTTATACGTGCACTAGAAACCACAGAGGATTATTTAGCATTAGGAGTATTATAAAAAGCATGAGTATCTCCATTTATCACAAACAATGTGGATGGTGGCCAGCTGGGCCCCTCTGTGCCAAAGCCTCCTTGCTCTCGCCCTAAATACGAAGTTAAACGGGAAATTACTTGCTCTTTAGAAATGCTGTAATTGCTGGCTGAAACATAAGAATGTAATCCTCTAACCTAAATCAAAAACAAGGGCTAACTGTCACATTTATAACCATTTCTTCTCCATAATGATTTCCAAATTGTTATACGCGAGGAAAAGCTGAATCAGGCTGGTGCATTTGGCTTTGGTCAGACTTCCCTGCAACTGTATTACAAATGTGAATAAAAGACATATTTTCTGGATTTAACGTTATTAAGCCGGTTTTGGAGGATTAGGGTGCATATGTGAATCTGGTGGAGCGACACATCATATTTATGGGAATCACAGCCGTTTGGGGCATTGTGTGTACTAGCATTGTGGGATGGTGGCACGGTGCCCAAAAACTGCCTCTGTTTTCCAACTTTAGAGACGTGGGTTTTTTTTTTTTGACTGCCGTGTTCTGAATTAGTTGTTCTGCCCGTCGCAAAAAATAAAAGAAACATCAACAGCCACAGTTCTAAAAGTGGACAGTGGACAGCGGACCCCCCCCCCCCCCCCACGCTTGGCGTGAGCTGGCCGCTATCGCTAGTGCTCCGTAGCTGGAACACCGAAAGGCGCTGTGCTGTGCTGTCGCTTAAGCGGCGAGTGAGTGAGCGCTATTTGTGGCTCGCGCTTTGTTACCCGCCTCTGCCCTGACCCCTGGCCCCCCCTCGCAGGCCCAGCGAGCAGCCGTTCTGCCTCTTTGTGTTTGGGAGCGGGGAGGTAAACAGGTCATCATAATTACAGTACGCAGAGCATGCTGTTTTCCCAACAATTTGAGCTGATGGCCTTGGCCCAGTGCGTACATGTCCGCCTTGCGAAACACCAGCCGCTGTAAACACTCCAGGAGAAATGCCTTTGTTGCCACAGGCTACAGGCGGTAATGGAAGGGTTGCTTCCACTGTCATCCCTCGGAGGGTTGCTCTCATGTGGGTTGCAGTCCATTGTTTTGCGCATATGCACTTACAATGCCCCACAGTAATATCCCTATCAGGTACACTCGTTAAAAACGGCTCCGAAGAGCACTCTGCAGTATGTGGAGAAAATGGACAACAAATATAAAGAGTCTCTATGTGGAATAGCAGAAGAGCATGTATGTATCGTGAGTGTGGTCTTGAGCAAGAGAAAAATTACACATAACAGCAGCCATATCATGTGTTGGAATGGTAGAGCAGAGGCCAGGATTTAAAAAGGTGGATGGGAGGAGGTGAACAGCAGGGCGCGATGCCAAGGTCCTGTTCCCCGCCTGTGTACACTGCTTATGGATACTGATGCTCTTAATTCGCCTAAATGAAACAATCAGCTGCAAGGACCTGAGTGGTAATTGCTTCAAGTGATCAATAGTGTCACAATGTCAGGTTGGCCGGCCTCCTAAGCATCACTAGGCTGGACTGAAAGGCCAGTTAGTCCTGCCAATATTTCCTTAAAAAAAAAGCTTCAGTCCAACATAATGGACTCAAAGCATAATCTTGATCCAATAAGCTACTTTTGAAGATCCAAGACAGGACTGAGAACAGGAATATTTAAATGCAATTACTTCCACGGAAAATGTTTTCCTTTTTTCCCTGTTGGTATGTGATATGTTTTCCTGTGTGGTGTCCTTTTTGTTTGGGGGATGTGTGTGTGTGTGTGTGTGTGTGTGTGTGTGTGTGTGTGTGTGGTGGAGTGGAGTGTGCAGCAGAGAGTTTTTTCTTTTTTGCCGTCTAGGGAAACATTGCTTAGACGTGTGCTCAGATGGGGTCAAGCGGTCAACCTCGTAAGTTGCAGCGGAGGCTCTGACTTTGCCACGTTGTGTGCTTTCATCTCTTCAGAGGTGCCCTTCGAAAACACACATCCGTAGAGAAAGTGGCTGTGTTTGGAGATGTTTAGGGTTTAGGGTTAGGGGTTGTTACTGGTCATCTGGTCATCTGGCAGGGCCCAGCCTGAAAAGCACTGACCCATCGCCACTGACATGGCCTTGCAGAGACAGACTGACTGTAGTCCTGTTTAGACAAAGCTTTGTGTATTTTAATGAGAGCAAAACTGGAGCCCTCTATGTCTCTCTCTCTCTCTCTCTCTCTCACTCTCTCTCTCTCTCTCTCTCTCTCTCTCTCTTTCTCTCTATCTATCTCTCTCTCTCTATCTATCTCTCTCTCTCTCTATCTATCTCTTGCACACAGAATTCTCTGAAGTCCAGGAATAGATGTAATGTGTATGCGTGTACAAGTTTGTGTGTGCGCAATAGAGTGTGTGTTGGTTTTTATGTTTGCTTACATAATTGCTTTGCTTGTTTCTGTTTCTCTCTCCCTCTGAGTGTGTGTGTGTGTGTGTGCGTGGAGGCGGGTGGGGGGTATAGCAAGAGACAGAGAAGGATTCAGGTTGCATGCATGTGTGTGTGTGTGTGTGTGTGTGTGTGTGTGTGTGTCAGTGTGCGTGCCTCCTTCCTGCGTGCTGAAATAAGACATGCATCTCGCTCCGCACACTGAGTGGGATGAAAACGTCTTGGCGTGTGAGACTTGAGTGTATGCGCAAACACAAGTGAGGTTTGGACTAAAATGCGCCCCTGGTGAGTATGTGGCTTCGTGTGTGTGCACTCGAGCAAGCCTCTGCAGAAGAGCTGCACTGCACCCTATATGTTTATTCTCAGAGTTTTACATCTTTATCCAATATCCCCTCCTCCTCCTCCTCCTCCTCCTCCTCCTCCTCCTCCCCAACCAATGCCTAAGCCGGGGGATTTCTTACTCATGGTAATGGAAAGAGCCCCCGCTGGAATCAGGAGATCTCCGCAGAGGCATTTGATGTGGATTTCTGTGGAGTGGGACTTGGCAGCAGGTGCCGTGTAGGAGGGCATTTAGGAGGTGCCGGCCACGTTGTGCACGACTCGCAACATGGTACAGTCTGAGACCGGCCTCGTCTCTCCTTGAGATAACCTCGGCTCAACCCCCTGTCTGTCACAATCCGAATGAAGCATCCAGTGTGCTCTGACTGAGTTTTCCCTTTCTTAGACAGTTGTGGATAAGAGAAACAACTGCAAAATTACTCCCACTACGAGCTGTCATTCTTGCATGGTTACATAGCTAGAAAGACTGGATGAGATCAGTTGTGTGTGTCTCAGCCGAAACCATATCGTATGAAATTGTAATTTGTGTAGTGTGTTGGGTGCTGTAGTTTGATGTAAGAGCAGTGTTAGATCAGTATTAAAGTTGCATGGGCGTGAGTTCCAGTGTGTGTGTGTATGTGTTCCAGGCTGTGTGTGTGTGTGTGTGTGTGTGTGTGTGTGTATGTGTTGTGTACATATGCCATGTGTCAGGGTGTAATGTTGGTTTATGATGTTAATGTGTGATGTGTGAACGCACGCTGATTAGCCATGTGCAGTCGTGCGATTTGTGTGTCCAGTGTTTAGATGCACCCTGGACACGGCCGGTAACCCCAGGTGTGATCGGCACAGTCCGGTCATCATTATAATGAGTGCCAGGTGGAAAGTGCAAGACAACAGATTTGGTTGCGCTGGACTCCACTAGGAGAGGAAAAGCGACCAGCAGATTCGGTCGCGCGTCTCGTTTCCAAGATGAAAGGAGCGAGTTTGAAAGGCTTGTCATTTTTTTGCCCTTACCAAGAAGGAGGCCATCTTTGGGCTATTAATACCGTATGTTAGACCAAGTGAAGGCTGCTGACGTGCAGTGTGGTAAAGGGAATGCTATCCAAAAAAGGACAAGGGGCAAGACGTTATTGAAGGGATAGCATTCCCAGAATAACGAAGCTCTGCGTGCGCACATGTCTACCTTCACCCTCATAAACCTCCAATCATTTATGAAAATAAACCATTTAGCGGCACCTCGGCAAAGGTGAAGGGATGTTACGAATGCACTGAAATGAAATCGCCTGGCTTTTTTCATGTGGGGCTGGAATGGGCCTAATGAAATTCTTCACTCGGGTTAGCGGACAAGAGGGAGCGTGGTCTTCTTCAAATTTGATCTGGCAGATGAGGTTGAAGGGGTGATAGGGGTCTGTGTACTTACATGGGCTTTGGCATGAGGTGGAAGGGTTGTCAGCACCCATCTCACTCTAACTGAAGCCAGATACAGTATGTCTTGCCAGTTAAGAGGCAACCTTATATGTTTCTCTTTCTCTCTCTCTCTCTCTCTCTCTCTTTCTCTCTCTCTTTCTCTCTCTCTTTCTCTCCATTGCTCACAGGTGGAACTTTGGCATCTTTTGTGAATCTCTGGGCTGGATATACCCCTCATTGCGCATTGTGACTTACAGCGCCCCCACACTGTTTGTTTGACTTTCCCTCCTGCTGTTTTAAGGATGCTCTGTGCGCTGTTAAGCTCCATGGTGTCTCCTACACCAAGGAGGCTAGTAGCCGCTCTGTCCGTCTGTTGCCTCTGGCTCAGAGTGATTTCTCTCCGACGTTAAGGACCACCCCACTGCTATAATGGATTTGTCATTCAGGGGTTTCCAAACAGTGTGCTCATTGCACTCTGCTTTCATAAACTCAGGAGCGCCCTCACAAATTCCCCGGGAAGAGAGGGCGGCTGTCAAAAAAAAAAAAAAAACATTGCCGAAGCAGGAGGCATGTTGGTTCAGTGAGGAAGCGTTGGAGGGTTTGTCTCCCAGACGTGCTGTGTAAACCTTTTTTTGCCCCCTCCATCAACCCCTCTCATTCTCTCTCTCTCTCTCTCTCTCTCTCTCTCTAACTAACTTCTAACTTTCTCTCTGACTAACTCGCTCAATTTCACTCTCACTCTTAGTATTGAAATGAGCCGGCACAAATCGAGATGTCTCTACGGAGCAATGGTGCTGTGATTGGTATTAGGGTATTATTATTTTTACGAAACTCTATAAATGTTTCCATCTCAAAGACCTAATCACAGCCTTCATTCAGGAGTGCTCCTGGGGCAAGTCCTTTCATATTAACTGTAAAATGAAATAGGCGACACACGGAAATAATGATGAGAAATGAGAATGTTACACCCATCCCTTTTTCTCTGTCTAAATGTCACATTTCCGGCGATCAAGGAACACTAACAAACCGCAATCGCTTTCGATTATTAGAAAAATAAGATGGCTGGACACCAAGCCCTCTTCCCTCAGGGGGTGTCGTTGTGTAAGACTAAATAAATCATTCCTCTCCATTCCTTTCCCCTCCACACCCGCACCACACTCTTTTCTGCACTTTTCTTTTTTAGTTTTTGTCGACCATAGCTTTTGTTAATGAGCCTTGGCCAATCGTTTATAAAGTTATTTTCACTGAAGCCCATCTGATAGAGGCAGTGAATAGTCTGTAGGGGGTTGTGGGGTCTCCGCTGGCCATGTGGATATTTAACCCTCCGCCCCCAAGTGAAATACTGCCCTTGTGCTGTGCTCGCACGGCCAAGACGAGACAACCCAGCGTCTGTATGCATAGGAAGACCGTCTCTTCCCCTTCACTGACTGCTGCCTCGGGTTGTCCTACTTAGCACTGCCGTCCAGTGCTACATCGTATCGTGTCTGACATGAATTCTCAAGAGGCTATACATGTTTAATGTCACAGTGTAGTTAGCCTCAGGTAAATATGCAATGTTGATAGCCAGCTCGTACGTCCAGCTTCCTGTTTGAGTTGGAGTTGTTCTTGTGGTCGTGGTTGTGTTTTTTCCCCTGGCTGATGTTGTCTGTTTACTGTTCCATCTGTTCCATGTGTTTTGTGGTGTAACATGAAGTACAGAAAAGCTTTGATGCCTATGCAACATGACATCCAGCCCAGTAAATACACACATTACTTAATCAGAACACATGTTGTTTAGGAGCTGGACCCATGACCTTGGCCATTGGGTGAGAGTTGAGTGTCCGTAGAGTGTCCAGTAAATATTTCATTTCATACATCATAGGAAGCCAAGGAGATGCGGTATGCCCCACGCTGTGCATGTAGGCCCACAGCTGGTAGACTTCGTAACGTCTGCAGCTGTAGCCATAGGAGGTTATGGCTCAGTTGCCTGTGATGACAGAAGTCTGCCTTGACACCTGCCATACAGATGGGGCTAACATTTCCTAACCTCTTCTACACTAGCAACCACCAGTGCCCATCTGCCTGCAGTGCCTACACACTATCTTGTGCCACCAAAACAAGTTAATAGCATATCAGTAACCTTTTAACATAGTGCTAACGTAGCCAATTATACACTATTGAAATCTGTGTTTCACTTTCAGCATGCTGCAATTTTGATAGATTTATTGCTGTGTCAATACTGGACTGTGTGTTTGACTTGCAAAATGTCCTCAATTCACTCACTCTTCCCAATACTTAAAGCAAACGCCTTTCAAATTGACAAAGTACAGTGAGCTTACATCATAAGCAATAGGTCTGTTTTCTGCTCAGCAAACTCAAGGAGATGAGAGATGTTTTGCAGTTCAGTCTTGCACAGGCATTTTCCCTGGCTCAGCAGCCATGACATTTGAATAGCACTTCATTTGCTCTCAATCTTCTGTGCCTGAACACTTTTGGGGTGACAGGTCCTACTTCTGAAACCTTTCACAGCCCTTGTAGAGAACTGTTTACGGAAAAAAAAACGCAAAACAGTTGACAAAAAGAGAGCCTTGGGTACCCTGTCAGGCCTCATGCACTAAAACTGTACACATGGACTCCGAGCCGTTTTCAGGCTCAAAGCAAAAGTCAAACTCAGAAGTGAGATTTATGACACACACGCAGCCCTTGAGCATTCCCGTTAACAGCAGTGGGTTTCAGGAAACCATTTTGCGCTGAAACGTAGCATGTGTGTTCTTATGGGTGTTCTTTTTTGCTGGCGTTGTGCTGCTCCTTGGCTCGCGAAAGGATCTTTGGGGAGCGGGGCTGTGCCGCACGAGTCGTCCATAATAAGACTTTAGAGAAGTGGGCGCTCCACCCGGCTACTAATGATGGGGGTCACAGCAGGACGGACACAGTGGAAAGCATTCACTCTGGTTCCCCCTTCCCTTTCATATCCTCCCAGGGAGCCCCGAACCAGCCCCTGGAATGGGGCTCCAGAACTGACCATGTCCGAGTAACAATGGTGCGCAGCATGAGGCATGCGTCACTCACAGCTTTTGCATGTCAAGATCTGTTTCTGTTTTCAGATAATGATTGCAAGTTGAGAATACAAGTTCGTAATGGGGAACATGAGGTTGCATTATCAACTGTTTGCATCTTCCGCAAAGACATTGCGGTTCAAAGCAAACCGGAGTCTCGCACATGTGCAACTCGGAAGAGAGTCCCCCCCCCCCCGGCTTTGACTGGCGAAAGGGAGGGAGGCAGTGGCCGGTGGGGGCTCCAGCAGACGGCTTCCTCCTTGTCCACCCCCTGTGGGCATCACACCTCAGTCCGGGGCCCAGCAAAGCGTCGCGCCTCGGGGGCATGCAGGGCCTCATAGTTCCCTTTCTGTCCGAGCGGCCGAGGGGGTGGATGTCGGGAGACACGGGGTGGTGGCGCGGGGAGGAAGTCCTGATTTACAGGTTCCACATGTGCAGGTTAGGTTGAGCGGCCCCTGCTGAGAGAACTGGCTGCCTGTGGATTGAGAAGGGAGAGTGTGTGTGTGTGTGTGTGTGTGTGTGTGTGTGTGTGTGTGTGTGTGTCTGTGTGTGTCTGTGTGTGTGTGGAGGATACTGCCCAAAAGGAACTCCTCTCAAAACACTGCCAAATGTGTGTGTGTGTGTGAGTAGAGTGAGTATGCACAGTGAGGCAGTACAGTATGTGCAGCAGCAGTGCAGTCATTCTATTAGAATGGATCATTTCATTCCTAAAGTCTTTATCTTTCACAGATTTGTTCAGTTCCACATCAGTGGTTAATAGTAGTACACTGCCATCCGTGGTTTAGTGACCTCTCCTTCACCTCTTGTCAATCACCCGATTGAATGATATGTTGTTGGCTGAGGAATTGCAAAAAAGATGTATATCTTATATTCTCTCTCTCTGTCTCTCTCTCTGTCTCTCTCTCTCTCTCTCTCTCTCTCTCTCTAGGTTGTTTCTGAAGAGCCACACGGGCACAGCAGGTAGGCTGAGCAGCCTGGTGATCCACGGAGCAGATTTCAGCACCAAAGACGTGGACAACGACAACTGCATGTGCAAGTGTGCACTCATGCTCACCGGCGGTAAGTCTGCGCCTCTGCACAAATTTGACACTAACGAGATGCCCTCAACACGACCTTCCACCAACATACCATCAACCGAACGCTCCGAGACAAACCCTTCGTCAAAGAGTTCACCGGATTTGAGGTTTTATCTGTTGCCAAGAACCAAGCTGTCAACTTTTGCGTCAACTTTCTGCGGCTAAAACCCAAGCCAGGGCCATCGTACTACGCCCATCCGACACTCACGGGTTGAAAGCATTGGAAACGGTATCTGAGAATGGGGAGTCAAATGTACAGGCCCAAGGGCTCGTGAGGAGTCAATAACGTTTAGTGGTTTCCTGTTTGGCAGAGAGTGTCCGTCGTGAAGTAATGAGGTTTGCATGGAACTCCTACGCATCCTGCGTGAGAATCCCTTACCCGTTAAGCACAAGGCAGGTTTCTCCCCAGTGCCTCTGCTTGACTCCGCTGGCCATGGAAGGCCCCAGCACCAAAACGTCTTTCAAGATTAAAAATGACAAATTCTCCTCCCTCTTGTTGGTGAAAGAATCGCAAAAGGCTGTGCCAAATCTGGGTTTTTGCAAAGGGCGCTCTCCAAGGTGTCGGATCTCAAAGGTTCATCATCATCAGCACCATGATGGCCTGATCGCCTTGAGAACGTTTCCTCTCCACACTTATCTGGATCCGTGCTTGCTCCCTTTTGGTTCAGTTGTCATGGCAAGCAGGCAAGTTTGCTTAACAGGACCCTGAGAAAAAATGCATGTTGGGACGTTCCATATCAAGGTTACCGGCAGTGATCGGGCAAGGAGGATTAGGCCTCAACCACAAGCCCCTAGGGAAAGACACTCGATAGTGTGCATTCACAGGAAGGACAGATGAGAAGGGTGTTGATGGATCAGGACGGCTTTAGTTCTGACAGCCTGGCTGCTTTGGAAGGCTAAAACGAGCAAATTTCTGAAGAATTCTCATCTCATTCATTCATCTCCATGACTTGTGTGTGTGTCTGTATGTGTGTGTGAGAAAGTGAGAGTGAGTTCCTATTTATGTGTGGGAGTGAGAGTGAGTTCCTATTTATTCCTAATTATTTCCTATTATGTGTGTGTGTGTGGGGGGGAGGGGGGGGTGGATTTGTTTCAATATCTCAAAGTTGTTTTATATGAACCCATGAAATGCCTGACCTGGAAACAGCAAGGACACTGACCCCGCCAGCAGGCTCCGATTCGTGGCCATGGTAACAGACCCCCCTACACTGTTCTCCTGTAGGGGACTTCTACCACAGCGCTCCCTGACCAATGACATGGCAGCTGTATGACACTGTGGGAGCCTTTCTAGAAATGTCACAGCCCACTGGTATCTTGACATATGAGCTGGGGGTCAGAACTCGGCCACTGGTCACTGGCTGATTGGCACACTGCATGGCATGCTGTTCCAAGAAACACAGTTGAGGGTTCTGCTTTGTTTGTATTGTCCAGTCATACCACCCCACCACAAGACTGAGAAATTCTTGACCAGTAGTTCATAGTTCAGATGGTGCATCGTTTTTATTGAAACACATGTGAAGGAGTAGCAGCAGCGTGCATTCTATGCAGAAATATACACCCAATGTAAATAATGTAATGTTATTGAATAGGATATACTATATTTACATCTGGCATGAGGTGCATCCATGTAAATGAACTGTGCATAACCCTTCACAGTAATCTCCTGTACCGCCTATATAAAAGGGAGTTTAACAAGTAACAACTTTAGCCATAAAAGCTTGCAACATTTCAAGGGCCAAAGAAAAGCACTCTACTGTATAAGGAGCCATGTGTAAAAGGAAACTGGAACACACAGGGGGTATAGTGCACACTTCATTGGGCATGTTGCTTGAGCAAAAAGTTGTGAGATATGACAGGTGGGTGAGCAGTAAAATACACATATATAGCCATCACAACGGCAGCAGCAATGTACAGCCAATATATGAAGGATGAGCGAGTCTGGCAGTAGCAGCAATTAAAGTTTGCCCTTGAAAGTACACTCTCTTTAAATAGGCTGCCCGAGTGGAAACTAATCTCCAGGTGCTCAACACTACAGCCCATGGCATTTTAGAAGAGTTTCCTGGCTGAACCCAAAGATGTCTTTTATTGGCAGCTGTTATGTGCATTCTTTTGACTTTATATCTTATATCTTTTGACTTTATGTGTGTGTGTGTGTGTGTGTGTGTGTGAATGAGTGTATGTTGATATAGTATTATCAACAGTGCAAACACAGGTTTTCTTACAAAGCTTAGAGCTTGCAGAAGTTATTTCTACATTGAATAGTGCCAAATAGTTCCCTTGTAGCAGGCAGTTGTTCTTATCTAAGGTGCACCTACAGGGGTACTGCACACCCTTTCTCCAGATACCATCAGGAGAATCAGGTGCTGCCAGTCATTCTTAACCTGTACCATAGTAACTAGGCCTCTCTGGAATGACAGCTGAACTTTTAGCTCTAGACATTTTGGCCCTAGCCCTGTGTGTATATGCCTTGTTTTTTTTAAAGAACCTTCCAGAATAAGTCCAAGAAAGCAGCTTAATAAAGTTCTGTCAGGACTTATTCAGGACATTTTATTACCGGTATCCTCCATGTCAATTTTGACTGATTTTCTCCTGAATTTCTCTTCTCTACAGGTTGGTGGTTTGACGCTTGTGGGCCATCAAACCTCAATGGCATGTACTACAACCAAGGGCAACACGTGGGCAAACTCAACGGCATCAAGTGGCACTACTTCAAAGGCCCCAGCTACTCACTCCGGGCCACCACCATGATGATCCGACCCCTGGACTTCTTATAATGACCCCCTCCCCTCCCCCCCTCCATTCCATACTACTGGGAATGTTCCAGAACAGTGCTTCTCACTGGCATCTTTGCATGACTCTATCCCAACACCTCCACTGAACTCGTCTGGCGAGCCTTATACTACCTGGTGGCAAGTGACACTTTTGCCTGATAACCTCTCTCCAGGAATTGGGATGGGGGGAATTTCTGGGGCCTATTCTTATCACGGTGTTTCTGCCATGGTAGGTGCTTCAACTCTTTGGGACTTTTTGGAAGACAAACTTGGTTCTGTTATTTTTACATCCAAGGTATGAACTTCAAGTGCCATACACTTCTCACTCCAGATCAGAGGACTACTGTTCTTGCCTTTGATGGGATGGGATGGGCCTGGCCTTTGGTTTATTTGGCGGCTAGGGCCACTCAGCAAACACCCTCCATCTGGAAGGTCATTGGGAAACCAAGAGAAGAAATGTTTGAATTGTTTTGTCATTGTCTTTTTTTTTCGTAACATGGATGATCAAATTGCACAATTACCTTTGGGACATGAGATATTTTATATTTTATGCCTTTTTTTGTATACCAGTACTTTAGTTTGATACATTTGGAATGCTATACTCTTTTGTAAATAATTTTCCCAGGCAACCCGAGAAGACGAATCGTTGCACACCGCTCCATTTACAAGGTCATTTACAGCATAATACTTGTAATATTTGTCTTTCATGGGCAACAGAATGGAACAATGACTCTGAGAGCAAGGCCATTGGTCAATAGTTGTGCTGCAACATGTACTGTATGCTTGTTGGCCTGCCAAAGACTGTTGATTAGTTCTAGAGTTCATACTGCCCCCATTGTTGTTGTTGGCTGTGACCTATGATAAAGGTTGATCCACATTTATTATTGGATGTTTTACAGCCAGTGCCAATACTCCAAAGTGCAATAATTTCAGCTCAATGTCAGCGATTGCATTAGCGAACGTAAAGAGAATGCGACATTGCAACATTGCTATGCAAGGTACATCAGCATAAATCACAAGAAGAATTGAAATAAAAAATTATGGGCTGTTGTATTTCATTATAAATACTGTATCCTGTGGCCATTAAACTAGATGCTGGCAAAACCACAAAATGTCTACATAATTAGATGCTGGAACAAAAGGGCCATTTGTGTATCTGACAGTGGCAGATTAAACATGCCAGGATTCCTGGAGATCTGCTGCTATAGTGGTGAACTAGTCAACAGTTTTATATTTTCCTTTAAATCAGGGCCAGACATTAGAGTTGCAGGGTCAAAACTCAACAGTTGTCTTGTTCCTTCAAATTAATGTTATTTTAGGTAGAATAAAATGTTTATCGGGAGCAAGACATTAGACTACCAAAGCATCTGGTAGTTATTAAATAACATCTCCTTTCATTCTGATACAGTTCTACTTACATGAGAACATTATACAGCATATCAAGATGCAATTTCAATTGGTAAAGTAGCCTACAGTGTTGAACTTTGCAGAAAGATGTACAGGTTGATTAGCTGATGAAATGCCCTATGTTGACACCAAGGCTACTTTGTCATCAGCAGTAGCCTAACGCAATGAAGCTGTTTCGTCAGAAGCTGGTCAGACAGCATGTGTTCAAACTGCAAGTTAAATTATTTGGTCAGATACAGTACATAGGTCAAATTACAGTTCAGTACAGGTCAAGTTACAATGGCATAATTTTACCAGCATCTGGTACAATAGTCAATGCTAATAATGTAACACAGCAGCCCAGAGGCTTCAGTGGGGAAGTCAGTGTGGGATGCACATTGTGAATGCTGAAAAGTTCCCTTTTACGGAAACTTAATCTTACTTAGTTGCTAAACCCATCATATCCCATCAGTCATCCCCACGGCCCTTATACTCCAAGCGGTCCCCATTCAGAGCTGCTGTTCTGAATGTTCTCCTCCACAGTTAAAGATGGCCTCATTAAAACCTGAGAGGTTGGCTCATAATGTTGTTGTTTTTTTAAGACGTTACCGTCTTCATCTGTGTCTGAGGCACTCTGATCCATCATCATCGGATGAGAAAAACCCATTGCTGCGTTGGCAGCTGCAGTCATCATGGCCTCCTTTCATCAGCCAGGTTTAAAATGCTGTTTTAAAGCATCCCAGCTGAAGCCGTGATAAAACGAATGACTTGCTTCAGTGCTCTGCACACTTCTATTACAAAACCACCAGCATGGAACGACGACTAGCAAGCATATTTTCAGTTTATCCTTTTATTGAAGGCAGGTACTCTTGTAAAAATAAAATGCCTCATTGTATCTGGTGTGTGTAGCGCCTTGACCTGACATGTTTATTAACATACTAAAATGGTGTAACTGTAATTTAATATGTGTACATATAAAATAACTTTCCTGAGGAAAGCACTGTCATTTATATATCCTCTGCAGGACCATGGTTTTCATTCTGAAGTAATAAGAATAACAATAGAAAAGACCAGTGCCTTCAATGACTCTGCCATTACCTCATAAAAAGCCGTTGTTTTGCCATATTATTTAAACTCTTATTTTTGTATCAGTGGTCAGAATTTCATGATGCTAGACTGAATAAAAGCAAGCATGTGATGCAGTTTTGATTGCGGACTGGGGCTTAGGAAACCTGTTGATTTTTGTTGACTCAAGTTCTCATTTGTTATTATTGCTGTTCTGCTTTTGATACTTTTGCTTTTTTAATACAAGACTACCAACTGAAAACTCCACTCACAAACACACACACACACACACACACACACACACATACCACACACAACACACACACGCACACACACAACCACAACCACAACCACCCCATTCACCAGTCCACCAGCTCATTGCTTGCTCCGCCTGCGTTCTGCATGGAGTCACGTAGCATGACAAAGGGCCCACCACCCAAAAAAGAAAGCGAGAGGGGGAGTGAGTGATTGAGAGACGGAGAGCGCGCAAGAGAGAGCACTAGAGAAAGGAACGAGTGCATGTGCCCTTTTTTATAGACGAGAGAGCCAGATGGTGCTGAGATAAAGCACTGGTGCTATTGTCCTATAGGGTGGCCAGAACCCTCTTTAACACGGGTGGGGGTGGGGGTGGGGGGGGGTGCAGCTTGGGGGTGGGGGGGCTCTCACCGCGGTGACAGATTGCCGAGGTGTCAAGCGATGCTGCCGAGGGAGACTCCAGCACCTCCATAGCTGGCATTCCTGCGGCTAATCAGAGGTTAAGCAAACGGCCATGCTGGCCCGCTTGTGGTGGCTTATCCCTCATCACCGCCACTGACCCGCAGCACACCCGCCGGAATGTGCCGGCCATCAACGAGCTCACGGGGACAATGAGAGGAGAAGGATCATCAGAAGGAGTGATGATACACACACACACACATACACATGAACTCATGCATGGAAGCAAACAAACACCCTCAAGGAGACACATGCACTTAGGCCGACTCGACACAAAGACACGCCTCATCACCTGTGTCAGCAGTGACCCACGGAAAAAAGACACGTGTTGTCATTCACACCCACACATGACTACATACTCGCACTTACACATGCACACATATACATGCAAAAAACACTTAGACATGCACACACAGAAGTTCATGTATTCAAAAACCAACACCATCGGCCCAGGCCCAACCTGCTAGCCAGGAGAAAGATACCAGAGTTATCTAGGTAGGAGTTACGCTAGGGAAGGGGGTTTGTCACAGAAATGGAAAAGAATCCCTCAAGAGGCCACACATGTCACACTCGGAAAAAGTAATAGATACAGTAGTAGTTGCCAAGCACCCCCATCACACCACATATGCTAAATGGTGACAGAACCATCCCAGTTAGCTCCAGCCTGGACAACATTAAAAGTGGAGGGTTGGAGGCAGAGCTGAGTCCTATAAGGGGGAGAGCTTCAGTGTGCTTTAACTTGGAGAGCTAGGTTAACAAAGCTAGCGCTCAGTTCAACCAATGGTTGCACAGGGTAGTGACAAGCCATACAACAAAGAAAAATAGAAACCACATCTAGACACAATGGGACGAATGGACAACAAATAAACTATAAAACAAAATCAGTCCATGTACACACACGTGAGGCATCTCTCAAGGTTAATCAAGACATGAAAAGAAATGACAGCATGGGAAGTAATCATGTATGTTTTCTGAAACACTTTGCTGCCAACACCGGCAGCCAAGCAGCTCTCTGCCCCGGATGGTGGAGGGAAGATAGTCTGGAGATACAGATGGCAGGTAAAAAGTCACCCTCAAGAGATCTACACAGGTGGCCTAAATCTACCCTTTTAAGCACACACATGAAAGCAATCCAAGACTGGCTGAGCATTTGCATCCTCTTCATTCTTCACCTGCAAGTGAAAGGCTAGAGAGCATCTGCTGATGACGGACACATGAGCAGTTGTGTTCTGGCCGGTGGAGATGAGAATGGACATGATGACATGTTGCTAGGGTCCAGTGGTGGAGCAACAGCAAATGACCAAGCAGAGGAGTCCCATGACATCTCAAATATTTCAGATGATAGGGAAGCATTGATCCCACCAACCACCCCCCTCCACACACACACACACACACACACACACACACACACAGACAGAAAGAGACACACTCGCCCACTCCTTACCTTTTCGGGCCCTTGGCTCTGAAGACTGATCATTTCCTGTTTGGTCAGACTGGATGGGACAGGGGGGTGTTTGGGGTGGGAGATGGAGACCCGCCGGGAGCGTGTGGTTGACCAGATGAGTGAGGGCAGGGTCTGTGCCAGATCAGATAAGCCCCACAGAGAGTACCTGCAGTGTAAACACTGGGAGCCAATTTAGCCTCCCAGAGACAGCAAACTCACCACAGCGAAAACATTAATCACGATAAACCTGATGGGACTGATTAGGAAAATACATATACATGGAAGCAGAGTGTCTGCACAAGAACATATCAGATGTTTGGTGATATATCACTAAGATGAACAGGTTGAATTCCTACTCTCTCTCTCTCTCTCTCTCTCTCTGGTGTTTTGCTATTTTTACCTCAAGAGGGAGTCTTTATTGCTTTTTTGCAGAATACTTTATGTGCCATTTAAATACGAATTCAGAGAAGATCCAACGTTGGTAGAATTTCACCACAGTTAACTCTTTATTACCTTGGTAGTCGCAAGATTATTTGCAATAGCGTGAATGAGAAGTGTTTGGGAAACTCTTGGAATCTGTTTCAGGTGGAACACTCGAATGAGGTCATTTAATATAATACGGTAAAACCGTACAACGTGGCCGCTGAACTCTTGTCAAACAGACACAGTCCAGTGGTAGTTGCACGTCGGTGATTTATAGCGCTGATGAGAGAGCTGTAACACGGTGAGAGCGTCTGAATAAACCCCAGATGTCAGAGGCGTTTGAGAGACAACTGGACTGCGGCCTTTTTTCGTGTATCTACACCCAGAGTGTGTGCTTTTTCTTGCAATCAGCAAATATGTATTCAGATTTGCCTTTTTCGCCCTGGAAATTGAATTTGCCTTCAAACGCACCAGGCTCCCATCCGGAGATGCTTGTGTCAATGTCATAATATTTCATTCGGACGATAACACAGTTACCGTTGGCAGATTCAATTTGCCTGTCTCTATCAATGACAGCTGTTTATCGCCGGTGCGGGAGATTAAGGTGAAATGGTCATCTGTCAAAATAATATGGCATGCCAACTGCATAGCAAAAGGGGGGCACAGCAAAAGCAAAGCACAGGCAGTTACAGCATAGCATAGTGTGTGGCCAATATTGTGTATTCAGAGTGACTCCTTGATATGTCAGCCGTAGAAAGGCTCATTTTGGGTCTCAGTCTGGGGTAGGCACGGATGTTTAGAGGGTATAATGACCGCATGGGGCATTTAGGATTTGATTGTGTTGAAAGCCAAGGAGAGCGCAAAAGGAGTTAAGATTCTGGAATCACTTCGAAACTCATGTTTGCTCTCAAGAATGTCATAACTAATGGCTCAATGAGAATTTTGAAGTTATTGACTGTTTATTAACATGCTATAAAGTGTGCACAGAGGGCTAATGTTGATTGATGCGGTGCTTACAGGAAATTTTTCTCTCGGTAGAAAATTAATCACATGTAATAAAAGGAAACCATTTTTGTATCAGCATACAGCAGAAGAAAAAAAAAATCTCCATCTCTCCATTGGACAGGCTGTTGAAATTCAAATCCATGGCTCACTTTCCCCACTGAATTGCAAAGATTAGGTGTTAGGTCAAGCATGTGTTGTTAATGGCCTGATTCTACGAAACCAAAATTACATGTCTTCTTGTGATCCAACGACGCAAACCCATCTTTTCGCATCGTAGACGAGACCCAGAAACAGCCAAAGCTCCGGCAGTTGGCACCAAACCAGGCACCAAATAAATCTCCTCTCCTTTAGAAATAAACACAAAAATTTATTTTAAAATATCCAGGATGCTATTGCGACACTCGGGATTGGACGTTTCCAGGTTATAAAGGATCTATTAGATCATAAGGACTTGATTCCGGACTTTTTATTTGTGAAGTGTGAGACAGGGAAATATTGGCTTGAGTCGCCAGTCGAGGGGAAATAGATACAGCGTGGGCTGGCAAAGAGGAAGGCGGCCGGGAAGGGGTGCATTTCAGCGAAAGTCCCTGTGTCATTTCCTAACCAAATAAATGGAAGAGAACAAAAAGTGTAAACACCGAGTTAAGCTGGGGGAGCGGCCTCCCCTGTCCAACTGGAAACCTCCCTCCTCCCTCCCCACTCAAAATTCTCAATAGGTGTTCACAGTGATGGATGGCTTGCGGTAGTGAGAGTGACACTTGGTTTAGAGATGGTGTGTGTTTGTGTGTGTGTGTGTATGTGTGTGTGTGTGTGTGTGTGTGTGTGTGTGTGTGTGTGTGTGTGTGTGTGTGATGGGGGGTGGAAGGGTGGTGAAGGGGAAACTCTTGTATGTGAATTTGAATGTGTGTGTGTGTGTGAGAGAGAGAGAGACTGGTCCCACACTCACCCCAGACTGGTCCCACACTCATAGACACTGTGTGTGTGTGTGTGTGTGTGTGTGTGTGTGTGTGTGAGAGAGAGTGTGTGTGTGTGTGTGTTAGGGGGTAGTATTTTCTCTCTCTCTCCTCTCTTTTTCAAACATTCACACATACTCAAGCACATGAGACCATGCACACATACACTGTCTTCCATTCTTTGTGTGTGTGTGTGTGTCCACATTCTTACACTCTCTCCCTCTGCCTCTCTCTGTCTCTTCCCCTCTGGTCTGATCAGGCCCAGGGGACTGTCCGCCGTTTTGACCTCACACCACACGGTCGCCCCGTCGTCGTGACAAACTGCCGCGGCCAGCGCTGGGAAGCGGCTTTGTTTATTTGTTTTGCGTGACAGCCCCGTGACATCAGCTGTCTCTTTTTTTTTTATTTGCCGACAACATTCCGCACATTTCTTGGTGTTCTAGGGAAAACGGTAGCCCTTCCCAAGAAAACTTGCATTGGCTTTTTTGGGGGGGGGGGGGGCATGTTCAAGTGATGGACATATTATGTGATGGGCCCTATGTTTTTCCTTGGATTCATGTGAAACCTCACTCGAGGCATGCGTTCAAGGACAGCCAAGAGACAGCGATAGAAAGAAAAATGGAAAAAAAAAACTGAAGCAATGCTTCACGATAACAAACGAACAAAATCCATGATATTGAGACAAACTGTCCCACAGTTTCCCCTTGGCTGGCACAGTAGCATTCAGAGCCGAAAAACAGTTGGGAAACAGTTGCGCCATTCGCATGGAGGAGGGAAATCTTTTTTTCATTAATGTCTCATTTAAATTCATCCTGATGTGGAATATGTTCTCTCCCTCCATTCCCTTTTGGAAATGTGTCTATTTAGACAGCTTAAAGGGAGTGGATCTCTCTATGACGAGCTGTCTGGACAGCTCTTGCTGGGAAGCTCTTCCTGGATAACTCCTTTTCGGCCTGAGATAACGAGGTGTGATGTCTCACAAACAGACACAAGCTCTGACCAACCCTCCTCCTCTGCCAGAAACCTCGAACATTCTCCTAAAGCACGCACTGACTACACACTCAACCTCAGCCCTACATTTGCACTGCATGTTTTTACAAATAACTGTCGAGCATTGGCCCGATCTTAATGGCTCCAACAACAAATGCCTCTCTGTTTGTCTAAGGAAATGACTTTGAATCATGGGGCCCATCTAACATCTCTGAAGTGGCCTTTGAATCAGACCCCTGCCGCCCGTGAGATGTTTTCCAGGTGGGCCGACAGCCGGGACCTGCTTGGCGTATATTATTATGCTCGCGACTTGAAAGTGTGTTCTTCATTGGGAAATATAGAGAGGCTGCCAGTTATCTTAATAGATTAATCTTTTGTGTGTAAGGGAGAGGCCAGTTGAGTGTGTGTGGGGGGGACTCTTTACTGAGTCGCCCCCCTTCCCTCTACCAGTGGGGAACCTTTAATCATGTCGTCTGACAGAGATAGGGGACTCCTTAATCATGTAGCGCACCAGTGCAACAGGGGGACCCTCTCAATGACAACCCGAGACACGGCACAGGAGGCAGGTTTTCTCATTGTGAATATTCTTTTCCACTCTTGAAAAGATATACTCTCTCTGTCTCTCTCTGCTGTTTATTCACTCCTCAGTCCTCGTAATGCACTCAGAACTCAGACATTGTAGGCTGTCACTGCAGTTTATACTGATGATTTATCGACGATACACGTTATTACAAAAAAAAGCACACACACACAATTGCTCAGCAGAAATGCCCTGAGTGATACGTTAAGAGTTATGTGCAGGATCACCCCGGGGTTTAGCTTGCGAAACCATTCCCGGTGGGCGCCGAGACTCGGGGGTTCGCTCGTAAAGGCCCGAGCAGCAGATCCCTGCGGATCAATGAGGGCGAGTTTTAGAGGACGTTAACCCGCTCTGCGAATAGATTACGGCACGAAAGGGAAACGTATATATTATGGATCTCAAAAAATGTACAGTATGTCCAAGAACGTTCTCTCACAACCCAAATGCTAAGCAGAGAAAGAGAGAGAGAAAGAGAGAGAGAGACGGCCTTTGTGTTTTTACTAGGGGACGTTTCAGCAAGGTCAGCTCGAACGTGGAAAACATGAAAAAGTGAAGCGTGAAGCAATTCCAAGCTGATTTGAAATGCAGTCATTTTGGTCTCCTAACCCCCCAAAAATATCTACTCAAACCGCATTTCAGCACTGTGGGGGAATAAGCAATGAAGCTGTGAAACTGATGTGGACTCCATCCCCCACCAACCCCCATTCCAGCACATGAAAGGGCCCATACTTCTCAGGCTTTGGGCTGAGAAGGTGGATATCTATGCTCCAGCATATTTTGACACAATAACTAAAACCACAATCTAATGTTGTCAGGGCTCATTGGTAACTGCGGTCCCCTGAAGTGTGAAAGAAAACGTCTGTTTGTCCATGCTACAGTATGTTATAGCAATTTCATGCTTTATTTGAAGGTTATGTTTACCAAAGCCTGAATTAACCCGAGCCAGGAACCCCCCGCTAGGTAGAGAAGAGAAGGCTGGCTTTAAACTGGCCTCCTGATGGTCTGTGATGGACTTGTGAAAATAAAGGCCGAAGTGGGAATGTCCAGTTGAGGTCGAGCAGAAGAGATGAGGCCTTTCATTGGCCATCACCCTCTGGGCTTTTCACACCACTCAGCCCCACGCCAGTCACCCCGAGCGTGACGTGTCAGGAAGACAAAAACAAACAGTACTCATGTTTCAGGAAAAGTTAACCCCCCATCCACGTCTCCTCACTTCTCCACCTCATATCCACCCCACCCTGCTTTACCCCCACCCGCCCAGCTCACCGCACCGCAATGCATCATGGATGTGTCCAATAAATCCAAATTAAGGAGCCTTCGCGCCGCTCACGGCCCAGGGTGAGATCACCCTGCTCCCCTCCGTCCATTCGCTTTTTCCTGTCGTCCCGTGTTCTCTAGGGTTGGGATTTCCTCCCCTGACCGCCCCCACCACCACCACTGCCCCCACCAACACCACTTTCACCTCCACCATCCCTCAACCTCCCCAACCATGTTTGTGCAAATTCATGCCCCCCCACCACCCCCAAAACCTCCATGTTTATTTATGGGGGTGTTGGAGACATCCAAACATAATCAATAACGGCACGTCACAGGACAGCGCTGTCAGATGGGGCCAGGAGGACATTCGGAATGGGGGCCCCCGCTTCCAAAGCTTTGCTTTCACAGGAGGCGAGAGCAAGATTTGTTGGTGCAGTCCCCTTACCAACCACACACACACACATACACAGAGACACACACACACAGACATACAGACAGACAGACAGACAGACACACACACACACACACACACACACACACACACACACACACACACAAACTCACATACAGATGTCCACTACTGTATCTAGGTTCTGCTCCAGATATACACTCATGCTCATGCACACGTTACTCTGCCTCATGCACACACAATTAATCCCCCTCCACAACACACACACACATCCACTGCTCTGCCCACATACAAACACACACACACGCACACACACACACACACACACACACACATTTCCACTGCTCTGCCCAAGCACACACAGTACACATACAAACACACACACACACACACATCCAATGCTCTGCCCAAGCACACACAGTACACATACAAACACACACACACACACACACACACACACACACACACACATCCAATGCTCTGCCCAAGCACACACAGTACACATACAAACACACACACATCACACATACACACACACACACACACACACACACACACACACATCCAATGCTCTGCCCAAGCACACACAGTACACATACAAACACACACACACACACACACACACACACACATCCAATGCTCTGCCCAAGCACACACAGTACACATACAAATACACACACACACACATCCAATGCTGTGTCCGAATCCCAGTCAGGGACTGGAGGGTCCGGGGGAGGCGGTGGTCTAACGATGTGGAAAAACACACACCGCGTAATGGACGCCGCACGCTGTCCGCCTTCATCATAAACACACTGCATCATTATCTCAAATTGCCGCGGTGCTGGCTGCACACCGCACCAAATGTCATGGGGAGTGTTACTCTGGGACAGTGATTCATGTTTGGGCTTTCATTAGGATAAGAATTTAATCCAAAAATACCTCCGCCTGAGTGAGAGAACAAATCACACGTTCCCCCGGGTGCAAAATCAGGGATTATTGCGCGGCATTTGTTTGCAGAACGACCCGGAGGTGCCGTGTCAGATCGTCAGAACGGCGGAACTCCAAAGGAATCGAAAACGCCAGGACCCCGGGTCTCCAGCAGAGGCTGAAAAAGCAACATATATTTTAGGGTTTAACAACGGTATTAATCATGGCTCTGATTGCAACGACGCAAAGCCAATTACGCCCACGCTGCACCAACTCCCTGCGCTAAGCAGCCCCCCCCCCCAGTCCCTCACCCCCCACCTCTCAAATAATCAGGGGGTCCCCGGCAGCAGAAAGGGCACCAGGTTGGAGTCTGCACAATCAGCCGTGATGGCCAACCAAAACAAAACCCCGGGAGTGAGCGGCCACTGACCCCTCAGGGACTCAAAGCAAACAAAGCATCACGAAGAGGAGGGCCAAGATGGAGACGTTTGATATGCAGCAGGATGCGCAGGTGGGCTCCCTCTCTGGCCCCGTCCATTTGGAGCGCTCACTCTCCACAAAAAGACGTATGGCAGGTAAGCCGAGGGAAAGGTATGCACGCATGGGCCTACCAGCTGGTCAGTCTGAGAGGGGGTGGCAGGGCCAAAAGGGGGATTTCGCAGGAGGCCAGGGAGGAGGAGTGTGACGGGTCAACACCTGGAAGGGTGCACGAAGCCAGCGTCAGGCCTCCATCCTGATGATGAATGGTATTAATTAAAGCAGGAGGCAAATGGAAACCATCCGACTCAGTGTGGTTGGTCCTGGGTCTTTGACAAGAAATCCATAGTAAAATTGGGAAACTGGGCCAACCACACAGTGCTGCAGTGGGTCGGGTTTTAATTGACAGTACCACATAGGATGTGTTCAACAGTACAGTGAGCGTTACTCAGTTGGACCGACTGATGAGGAGGAGATCCCATGTATTTCCTGTTGACTTTTGTCTGTCACAGTTTCTTTATCTTGGCTACAACGGGGACTCATCTATAAACTATGAGAGAGAGAGAGAGAGAGATGACAAGAAAAGAGAGGGAAGATGACTCTTGGGAAGTGTGCACTCCATCATTGCATATTTGTGTTCGTTAATAATTATGTCCTCTGAATACTCCCTCTCTCTCTCTCTCTCTCTCTCTCTCACACACACACATACACACACACGCACACAAACACACACACACACACACACACACACACACACACACTGTCTCTCTGCCATGGTTGTGTGTATATGCGAGGTAATCTGAGGTCAACTGACCCCTCTGTGCAGTGGCTAACATGGAGAGGAGTCGTGACCCATGCACTGCATCTCGCCGTGACCTCAGAGTTCACTCTTCATCCATCACTCCCTCATTGATGCTCTCTCAGTTCTCTCCTCCTTTCCACAAGAAAGCCCACATGTGCACTCACTGGCCAGACACCTTGTACCCTCCTCACCGACTCCTTAGATTTAGAGTGTTTTTTTTTTTTTACATTTGGAGTCCCTTCAAAAGGGCAGTTGTGCCCTACTGGTTAGGGCTTCAGGCTTGGAACCGGAGGGTTGCCGGTTCAATCCCTGACCAGTGGGAACGGGTAAAGTGCCCTTTAGCAAGGCACCTAACCCCTCACTGCTCCCCGAGGGCCACTGTAGCAAGGCAGCTCACTGCTCTGGGTTAGTCACCTCACTGTGTGTTCACTAATTCACGGATGGGATAAATGCAGAGACCAAATTCCTTGTAAACGCAAGTATACTTGGCCTAGAAACCTGAACAAAAAGACAAAAGAAACCAAAGAACAGAACATGCTTTTATTAGCTCTCAGTTCAAGTCAAGTACTGGCTGTTCATAGGCTGTAAGTGACATGTGAACCATGACTGATTCTCCAGATCAGATTGGACAGAGACGCTGTAATTTTAGGCCAGTACTGTGAGATTAAGGCTCCCCATGGGTTTGGTTGTGTCACCGTTTAGTGAAACCTGCTATGTCTGGTCTAGAGGGCATGCAGACAGCAGTCTTGGCGCTGTCACTGGCTCCTCTCTGGTAGATGTTTCTTTGAGGCCCTCTGCTGTTAGGCTGATGTATGCACATTTTGCATAGAATATAACAGTGAATCTAATGTAGAAACCATATTGTCATAAAATATTACACCACAAAATATCACATCTGGCTATTACTATTGTCTATCTATTACTTTATTAATTATCTTTAATAATATAATTAAATAATAATATAATAATAATAATAATAATAGCGGTACAAAATATGACCGCCGCCCAGTCCAGCACAAAAATAAATCACGCTGAAAGGACTATATGATTCGAACTGTCTCACTAAATTGCATTATCCACACTCAATTCTCACTGGTATCTGCTAGACAACAAGTACCAAAACATGATTAGTTCATAGATTTCACATGTAAAATTAATTTTATACAACCCCACCCCCATCTTGCCTGTTCATAATTCTGAGAAATTCTTGAATTGTGTGCATGTGTGCGTGCACACGTTTATGTTTATGTGTGTGGGTGTGTGTGTGTGTGTGTGTGTGTGTGTGTGTGCGTGCTTGTGTGTTTGTGCATGTGCATGCATGCGTACATATGTCTACTGTGTGAGTATGTCATACGTATGATTACTGTGAATGTATGTGTGTGCGTGTGTATCTGTTTATGCACATGTGTGCACATGGAATGGGTTAACATGACCCCTGGAGGCAAACATACAGAAAAAATTGGTCATCCAAGGCCCTACGGTTCTCAAGATATTCACAGAAAACTGTGTCTGCCCTACCCTCCTTTCGGGGGGTCCAGTCCAGCGGGGGGGCTACAGATCAAAACGAAAAGCGATGGTTCCATGCTATCCATGTGGGGTTACATGCCCACCAAGTTTCGTGTACCCCGGTCTTTCAGTGTCCCAGGAATCCTTGTTGGTGTACGGTCACTAAATGTACACATAAATCATTTTATTGTAAGGCCCCCCATGAACGAAAGTTCACAAAACTTGGCATGCATTCGGAAGGTGTCATAATGATCCTACACTTTCAATTTCGTGCAGTTTTGACCATGTCAGCCAGAGATATTGTGATGAAAACACCTAATTTTTTGCTTTTTAATTTTTAACTAGGTGGCGCTATACATGAAATAAGTGGTAATGGGATGGGTTGACATGCCCCCTTAAGACCAACATACAAAAAAAAGGTGGACCTCCTAGGCCCTACGGTTCTCGAGATATTCACAGAAAACTGTCTCCGGCCACCTACAAGCCAGTTGGTGTATAGTAACATAAATTAATTTATTGTGTGGCCCCCCATGAACGGAATTCCACGGAACTTGGTGTGCATTCAGAGGGTGTCATAATGATCCTACACGTCCAATTTCGTGCAGTTTTGACTATGTTAGGTCACAGATACCTGCGATTACAACACCTCATTTTTACTTTTTTGTGTTTAACTAGGTGGCGCTATACATGAAATGAGTGGTTATGGAATGGGTTGACATGGCCCCTTGAGATCAACATACAAAAAAAACGGTCCTCCTAAACCCTACGGTTCTCGAGATATTCACAGAAAACTGTGTCTGCCCTACCCTCCTTTCGGGGGGTCCAGTCCAGCGGGGGGGCTACAGATCAAAACAAAAAACGATGGTTCCATGCTATCCATGTGGGGTTACATGCCCACCAAGTTTCGTGTACCCCGGTCTTTCAGTGTCCCGGGAATCCTTGACGGAAATTTGGACATGCGAAAAAGAAAAAAAAAAGAAAAAATCTGACTAAACCTATATGACATCGCTGCGCGGCGGTCATAATAATAATATTAATATTAATATAATTACTGTGTATCACAATTACAAGTGTAATAGATACACAATTACTGTGTATCTATTTATCTCAAATATTGTTATGTATGTATGTTATATATTGTAAATTGATAACTTGCTGAGGTTTACTGACTGTGTAGGCTGATAGCATTAGTTGGTTTGCTGATGCAATGTTTTTTGCAACTTAATTTTAATACCAATGTGTTGAAAGCCAAGAACACTAAATACTCTGGATTTTGGTGAGGTATGGTATGTCTGCAGCCTAAATAAAACAAAACAATAAAAGGGATAGAGTGAGGATCACAGAGAGATGCAATAATTTAGATAAGGCTGAGGTTAAGGAGGCGTTACAGAATTCTAAATCTGGCCTAAGCAAGCTTGACAATGACTGTATTTCTGCAATGTATTTACTTACCAGAACACAGTGGTATGAGCAAAGGTGCATTATGCAGTTGTACCCAGTCAAATAGTGTGTACAGTAAATATGCATGTGTGTATGTGTGTCTGTGTGTGTATGTGTGTGTTTGTGTGAGAGACAGAGAGAGAGAGAGAGAGAGAGAGAGAGAGAGAGAGAGAGAGAGAGAGAGAGAGAGTGTGTGTGTGTGTGTATGTGTGTTTGTCAGCACCAGGGATGTTCATTAGAGCAGCTGTCCCTCCATTCAACCTGATCCTGTCCCAGTCACTATTAATAACACCACATCTAAACACACAACTAAAACACAGGACTTGTCAGCAGTTGGCAAACTAATGAAGACACAGTACACACAACAGGAGCACATGCCTACACAACCCAACGCACACGCACATGCATCCCCACGTGGCCACACGCACTTCAGGAACAACTTCCCTTCCCTTCTGTGCGTGTGTGTCTGTGTGAGAGAGAGAGAGTATAGTTGTTTCTGTTTCTGTGTGTGTGTGTGCGTGTGTGTGTATGTGTGTGTTTGCGGCCTTGTGGGCCAAGTGTGAGCTGCCAGGTGCATTTGCAAGACTATCCCTCTGCATACGCAAGCAGGAGCCGCACGTCTCCTTCAGGTGTCACATACTTCAAGTCATCGGGGCCTTGTCTTCTCTCCGCATTTTTTTCCGGCCAGATCGGATGTCTCCTGCCTGTGACCCGCGTCTCTCCTTCGGACAGCTGCGGCCCCCGGGCCTCTTCTCTTAGGCCTCCCTCCTCGTACACCTCTCTCTCTCTCTCTCCCTCACTTTCTCACCCCTCACTCTTCCTCTCTCTCTCTCTCTCTCTCTTTTCCTCACTTTCTCACCCCTCTTTCTCTCTCTCTCTCTCTCTCTCTGTGGGGTTTCAGGAGGCTGGCAGGTGACTGTTTTTACCTCCAGTGTGGATTTCTTCTCTGTGGCAACGCGGCCCAGAAAGCTGTAGTGACAAGCCTGCGACTGTGCAGGGGTGCAGAGGGGGCTGTTGGAACCCATTAGCCTGATGGCTCCTGCCTGCACATTGAGACACTGTGTGCTGTTGAGCTTCACAGGTTCCACGCTCCACTAATGCCACTGTGCTTCACGTGTGTAAATGTTTGTCTTGGGGTCTGGGTTACCGGTGATGCAGACAAATAAACACACTAGAAAAAGGAACTGTCCCTTGAATGAGAAATGTGAGACTGCGATCTCCAGTGTGGGGTATTGCCAGTGGATTTATTTACAGTGGTGTGGCTTTCAAAACAGTAGCAGGCCGCTCAGGAGGAAACAAGTATTCCTCAGTTCCCTGCCCTCTCCTTACCTGGACTTACATTTAAGGGTCTAGCGTTTCTATGGCAGTGTGTGTATTTTTAGGGGGGTGGGGTGGGGTATGAAAGAGACCCATACTCTAGAGATTGCCTGTGCAATACGGCTTTTACAGCAAATGCAAACAAATGTCTTCAAAAAGATAATAGTGCATTCTTAAAAGTGCATGCACACAGTTCCATTATCATAGTTTATTGTAAAAACAATAACAAAAAAACAAAACTTGAATACAAACACACTTTTTTCAAATACTAAGCACCAAGATTGGTATTACATAATGTTGTAAATAAACCTATTCATTGCCTACTTTGCATTTATAGTGCAGCCAAAGGCAATATTAAATATTTAGATTTTAATTTACTTCCAGACTATGTTTGGACTCCAGTCGTGTGCACATCGGAATAGAAATTCTCTCTTGTATAGGGAAGGACAACACCAAAGCCTGAAGGACAATGTTACATCTTTGTCTGAACACAGGACTGTTGCCTATATATCATTTCATAATCACACAGACGTTTCAGGCCGGCACAAAGTCACCTTGACTAGCGTATGCCTGTGAGCTTACGTGCCACATCTGCTGGGTGCGAAATGACCTCCACCTTTCCATGATCCCCACTGGTATTCTGTTGTTTAGTGTGTCTGTGTAAACATGTGCCGATCTGTAACTGCTTAAACATGTGTAGAAGCCCATTTGCACACACACACACACACACACACACACACACACACATGGACACACACAAACACACATACACGCATGCACGCACACATTCACACACACACACACACACACAAAACATAGTTTTTCTTGACTTTTTGTACCATATCTTCAAATGAAAGGTTCTGTAGTTTCTCCTTGCAGCACTTTCTGCACAGATACAACCTAAGAGTGCTTAAACAGAAGCAAAGGTTCCAGATGGTTCTAGATCTTTCTTTTAGTCCCTGATGCACATGTGCTGCTTGTACTCCCATAGAATGCCATGACAGGGTCGATGGACTTGTTAATCCACTAATTTATTCACCCTCAACATGTCTGGCCTTGGTGCCGATCTGTCTAATGAGCAGATGCACTGTCTAGGACACCGATACACTGACACCTGATGACAAACAAAAGGCAACACCACTGTGGCCTCAAACATCCGGATAAGACACGCAGATCTCCTCGGCTTTGCATCCGGTCTGGGCCACTCGCCATTCAGCCTCTAGTTCATGCACTCTCGCTGTCTTTCCACCAACTCCCTCCGTATCGCCCCGTCTCAGTGGGACTTAGCGCATGGGATCCCTGTTTACCCTCTGCTCCACACACACACACACACAAACAACACTCTCTCTCTCACACACACACTAACCCCCCCCCCCCCCCTCCCAAAACCCCCTCTTAGGCTTTGCCACCACTCCAATGGCCCTGCTGATGAAACGTGATCCAGCCACTGGTCCCCAGGGTCACCAAGTGTCAGGGAAAGACGATCGTTGGGGAGCCGGGCATGCCAAACATACTTTCCAGCCGTCATGTGGGGGTTCGCTCCCCTCTGCCCGGGAGCCACCACTTAGCCACAGGAGCAGGCTACAGAAGGACACCCGTGAATTGGTGGGCAGTAGCAAGAGAATTTTAGATTGTCCGGAACGTTCTACAAAAGAGGGTCCACTGTTATTGTCTTGGAGTGCGTAAGGCACGAGCAAGGAGGCAGCCTTTCGAATGCAGGGAGGGGCTGATTGAGTGGACTAGGCTGAGGTCTGCAGGGGAGAGCAGGACACAGTGGGGAATATGTCGGAGTCAACACCAGCGGAAGGGGGGCCGAGGAAGCCCTCGACCAACAAGAACATCAAGAAGCTGCGGGCTATAAGTACAGTGTGCGGTCTGGCGCGCAGCTGGCAGAAATGGGTCTCCCAGAACGAGGAGAAGCAGTCGACCGAGCCTGCGGGATGGTCACCCGGTGACCCGGACCCCCCACCGGGTGAGATGAGGAAGCCCCTGCCCAAGGTGGCGCCGCTAAAACCATCAGCTAGTGAGGCAGGGGATGACGACAACGAAGGGGGCATCAAGACCGCGCTGGTGGTGAAGACTGTGCAGAGCAGCGTGACAGAGAGGAGCTCCGGGGTGGGCATGCTGGCCGAGCGGCTCGGGAGGGACCCCTCGGCCGGCGACGAGGTGGACCGCCTGCTGAACAGGAAGCAGTCGCCGACGCGCCGCCGGATGGGCGGCACCGTGTCCCAGATGACCAAGACTCTGAAGGAGACGCGGAGGAAGAAGAGCGACACGGACGACAGCGGCTTCTCGGAGGCTGAAGAGAGGGGTCCAGAATCAGAGGGAGTAGCCGAGGATGGGATCATGTTGAAAAGGCCTACTGGGCCAGTGTAAGTTTAATATTTAAGCAATATAGCACGAGTGAGAGTGGGGTTGGTCATGGATATTCCCACGGGTGTTGTTCGGCCGTAGCCACGAGGCTGGAGGCCGAGTGGCGCAGGCAACAACAGCCGTGGGAATATCCATGACCAATCCCACGATCACGAGTGCTATATTGCTTTTATACAACAATTCTACCACAAACTAAATAATCTGAAAACATCCCGTTATTGTTTAAAAATGTTAATTTCGACATCATTCTTACGCACCAAAAAATAGTTCCCTTTTCAATAGACAGCGTCTTGGTTGCTAGGTAACCAACATTCCAGATCCCTTATTACGGGTCTTTGTGGTTTACATGTCTTCTTAAAAGAAATGTTGAAAGTCGGGCTGAAATCACATTCATATCTAGGTTTGCTGCATGCATGTTACAAGGATGGGCCATGTCATGTAAGGGACATGGTACTGCAAAAAAACGGAAACATAGTCTACATTGCAGAACCACTCAACTTTATTAATTTATGGTGAATAAATGTTACACTACTGTGCACAGCCTGACGTGACGATGCTAGCAGGTTAGCAGCGGTTAGCTAACTATGCTAACGTTAGTTATCTACAAGTCTCCTCCAAGTGACAATCATATTATACACAATGCTGGCAATGCTGAGAACAATTAGCATCCTCGTTTATCTTACTTACATTGAGTTGACTGTGTGGCTTAATCCACAGATGTGGTGAAGCACTGTTTCGTTATGGTTTGCTAAGGAGTAACCATAGACAGTAAAAGATAGGGACCCATTGCTTGAAATAGTGGAGAGCTGGGATGAGAACATTGTGTCAAATCTTCGCATTGTAACGCGGAGTGATTTATTATTAGCTGTGCAAAGTCTGAGTTGAAATGTCCAGGGATATTCCAACTCATGGAACGTCTCTCGGCCAATCAGAAACAAATAAATAGTTCCATAGAACCCAATTGTTGTATAAACATTATTATATAATGTCCACCTCTAACAAAAACACTACCATGCCACCATTATGTATTAACCATAGTTAAGATGCAGATTCTGAAATATAATGACACACATTGAATGCTGGGTTGGATATTGAGATATTATTTGAAAGTTTTGGACATGAACTTGGCTCACTTGATAGATTGATGTTGGATCAGTATAACTTGGAGGCCATATAAATAGTATAAATAAATAGTACTGTAGGTCTTAATAGTATCTTTCAGTTAACTTAAAGGTATTTACTGTAATGTCCTTTAAGATTTAGGTGCATTTGCTATTTTGGCAGGGACCTTTTCTCCACTTTCAAGCACCGTATCTCTCCTTACATGTGCCAACGTAAATGAAGCCATGCGGATGTATTGCGTTACACCCATGTGAGAGTGCTGAGCAAGCGAAATTAACTTCAGACGCACACTGTGAGAACCGAAAGACATTATTCAGATGTAGAGAGTAGTTAGAGTAGAGAAATAGTTACTTACATAGAAACTTTTTGGTCACAATTGGACACATATTAAAGAAACTCTTGTGGCTGAAACTGTGGTTGTAACTCAATCCACTGTTGCTGCTTGGCTCTCCAACGTTCTCTCAAATGTCTCTCAGGCTCCGAAAGACCGGCGAGGACGCCGACAAGATCAACGCTCTGTCCAAGGTGCACAGTACAGTGGGCAACCTGGCCAGCCGCTGGCAGAACTGGGCCTCGGACCACGAGGTCACCCAGAAGCTCAACCCCTTCAGCGAGGACTTCGACTACGACTACTCCATGCAGACGCGCCTGCGCAAAGGCGAGGAAGGCTACGGACGACCCAAGGAGGGCACCAAGACGGCAGAACGGGCCAAGCGGGCCGAGCAACACATCCACCGCGAGATCGACGACATGTGCTTTGTCATCCGGACCATGGCTGACCCAGACCCAGACGGCCGGACATACGTGACATTCGGCGAGCTGTTCGACCGTTACGTGCGCATCTCCGACAAGGTGGTGGGCATTCTCATGAGGGCGCGCAAGCACGGCAAGGTGGCCTTCGAGGGTGAGATGCTCTGGCAAGGACAGGATGATGGGGTCATCATCACTTTGCTCGTGTGACATTGGTGGCAGTGATGAAAGCAGAGACTCCCCCTTTGTTTTGATATGTAAATTATGAATGAATGCGCTTAGCTGCTATGGTTTTATTGAGCTTGTGAAGTGATCACAGTGGTATCCACATTGTTACATCTGTCAGATCAACCATGGAAATCACCTAATGCACATTTACCTCAGACCAACAGAATAGTCATACCGTTTGGAGCCCTATTTTTACTCTCATGTTTGTGTGTGTGTGCTGCTGATGGAATTATCTTAATTACAAAGGAAACAAACACCAAAAAGGGAGTGTAATGCTGATTAAGAATCAATGACTGTGCAACTGTGTTCTATGTTTTAAGATTCAGAGGTTTGTGCTTCAAAGTTTTTTGATATCATGCATTATTTTGACACTGTTGTCAGAGGACATGCAAGACCTACTTCTAGGATGTTATGTGGATTAAAAAAAAGACCTGAACCGAGGTAGGTAATAAATAGTTACACTTTGTACACTGAGTATCATGCTGTTAGAATGTGGTCTTCCTCCCTGTGTGGAGTTGCTGAATGACATGGCAGATGGAAAAACCCTCAAGTGAAAGGTCACAACACAGATACGCATGTGTCTTTGGCATGTGTGCAGATCTGAATTTTGGTATGTTACCATGATATCCAAAGGAGGGCAGCAGAGAGCTACATTTTCTCTGTCCTGCTGTATACATGTGACCTTCTCAAAGTAAAGGGTAACACTAAAACAAGGGGCTACATTAAGATTTTTGGAGGAAAAGATCATGTAGTCTGCTGAGAGACCTGCCCCAATAGGCAGCATTGGGCCATTAAACCACACAATGATCCAAAACATACAGCCAAACAAGGCAAGAAATGGTTAACAGAGAACAATATTGTGGCCCAGCCAGAGTCCAGACCTCAATCTGTCCAAAAGTGAGCACAAGGCCAGAGTGATTGCAAAGAATCATTCCTGCCTAAAAACCTGTATTGCTGCTAAAAAGATGCAGTCTAGCATCATTGTGGAGACATGGAAAGGCTTGGTAAGTATTATAAGAACCATTTTGAGAGCTGTGAGGCAAATAAAGATGTTTCCATTGGTTATTTAAATAGGGTAGGTATAATTTTGGACACATCATTTTTCATACAAATGTTAAAAAACATGAATATAAAAATGCTTCTGATTCCAGGTTTCTACCACATTGTCTTGCAACCTTTTGGCATGTGGCAGTGTAATTTTCAGTCAGAACAAACATACTGATAAAGAGAAAATCAACATTCAATCAATATTTCCCAGGGGTATAAATTCAAGATCAAGATTCAATACTTTAATTGCCATACAACAGAAGTGTTAGGAATTTGCTGCAGTGTGCTCTACAGACAAGACAACACCAACAGACAAGACAACACCAAACAAAGATAAGAAGCCAAAGACATAGACATAGACATCAGACATACAGTAGTACATTCATCCATGGCTCATCCCTACATAGGCAAGAGTCAAAAGTGGCAGTTGACATTTTAGTGGAAGTTTACCCAAAGTTCAGGATTTAAGTTCACTTCCAAAAGTGCAAATGTCACAGGGTGATGATGACAATAAATTAAATAAATATACTGTATAGTACTGTGGCATATAGCATGAATACAATTTAAAACATATTGCTAAAAAAAAAAAGCAATGCTTGATGCTGGCTTGATCTGCTTCCATAAGGTAAGGGTGCAAGGGTGGAGAGTTATTTAAAAATCTGATTATACTACAGTATGTGCTATTTAAAAAGCGGGAGGTCTTTGTGTTAATAGCCCTCAGCCTTCTACCTGATGGGAGGATCTTAAGGAGGTGGTTGGCAGGATGAGTTGCATCCAGCAGGATTTTCATGCCCTTGCGTTGCATGTGGGCCTTGTAGATTTCTGCTAAGGGGGTGAGTTTGCAACCTATGATCTTCTTGGCCGAGTGAACTATTCTGTCTAGCTGTAGCCTGTTCTGAACAGTGGCGTTTCCATACCAGACAGTAATAGAGAAGGAGAGAATACTCTCAATAGTGGCGCGATAGAATTGCAGCATCCCCTTGCAGGCCACCCCAAATTTTCTCAGCTGCCGGAGAAAAAAGAGCCTCTGGTGGGCTTTGTTAATGATACCGCTCAGGTTGTCTCCCCATTTCATAGAGGATGAGACTATGGTCCCTAAGAATTTTGTTCTTAACTGTAGGTAGTACCGATTTGTTTTGTTTGTGTTTGTGTTTTGCATTATGTAAATTTTGATCCAATTTGACTGCTTTGCCATGTTGCCCACCCACAATTTCTACCAGCCCACCGAAATGTAGTAGGCTAGAACCGGCCCTGCTAGTAAACCTCTCACTGAGCACCATAAGACAAGTGCTAGCAGCAGATGTAATGCTAACAAGCCCGTCTCTTAATCTGAAGGTTTATAGAAATTATGAGTGCCAAATGTATCCTCTGGTAATAGTTTATTTTCTGACCATTCAAATGTTGAAAGAAGATTGTGATGAATTGCTCTCAAAGCAAAAATAGGCTTTGTGCCCCTTTCTGAGGTATGTTTTACAGGTAGCTAGTTCTGGTATTTAAATGAATTTGTATGATGTAGACCAGGGGTGTTCAAATGGTTGTGAACCAGGGACCATCATTCTGACTAAGGAGGTACCCCAGGACCACAACTGAATAAAAATACTGATTCTCACATTGAAACTACATTACTGAACTCAACTAATCTGGGGAACATAGGACCCTGGGAACATAGGGATGACCCCATGTAGTGAACCACACAAGCCACGCCATGCACTATGCTCTGTGATCCAGTTGGACCATTTCATTACAATTCATTTTCCAACTAGGGTTAGGGTTAGGATTAGTTTGTAAAGACAAAAGCTATTCAAGCTTTTTCAACTGCCAACTGGGCTGTTGTGGTTTGATAGGGTTCCGTATGATACAGACCAAAACCCCTTACTGCTGCTTTAAATATGTCATCTGATTTTGACAAAGAAAAGCATAGGTGGCCCCTGCCGTGGCGTGACTTGGATAAACACCTACCACAAACTACCAGAGCAGGGGCGTCCCTCCCTACCTTCAAAAAAATCTTGAAGATCCAGCTGAGATCAGTTGCATTTTTTTTTCAATCAGGACAGTAGTTTTCAAATTACATCATGTGCTAAATGCAATATATATATTACAGTAGGTGGGTCTGAAAAAAATTGAATATCATGGAAAAAGTATTTTTTTTCATCCCATAATTTAATTCTAAAAGTGAACATTTTCACTAAATGACATAAAGTAAACTATTTCAAGCCTTTTTTGTTTTAATTTTGATGATTATGGGCTTACAGCTCATGAAAAACGAAAATCGGATATCTCAAAATATTAGAATAAAAAGTTCATAAAACAGAAATGTCAACCTTCAGAAAAAAAGTTATAATAAGTCAATTTATGTACTCAATGCTTGGTTGGGGCTCCTTGTGCAAGAATTACTACATCGATGCGGCATGGCATGGAGGCAGGCAGCCTGTGGCTCTGCCAAGGCATTATTGAAGCCCAGGTTGCTTTAATAATGGCCTTCAGCTCGTCTGCGTTGTTGGGTCTGTGTTTCATTTTCCTTTTGGTCCCTTTTTTATGGGGTTCAGGTCAAGCGAGTTGGCTGGCCAATCAAGCACAGTAATAACATGGTAAGCAAACCAGTTACTAGCAGTTTTGGTACTGTGGGCAAGGTGCCAAATCCTGCTGGAAAAGGAAATCAGAATTTCCATAAAGCTTGTCAGCAGATGGAAGCATGAGGTGCTCTAAAATCTCTGGACTTGATAAAACACAGTGGACAAACACTAGCAGATGACATGTCACCCCAAATCATCATTGACTGTGGAAACATCAACCTGGACATCAAGTAACTTGGATTCTGTGCCTCTCCACTCTTCCTCCAGACACTTGATTGAATCCTGATATTCAAATTAAATGCAACATTTGTTTTTATGTGAAAAGAGGAGTTTGGACCACTGAGCAACTGTCCAGTCAGCAGTCTTTCCCATGATTGTGGTTGTGTTTACTGAAGACTAAGAGATAAAAGCCTCAGGAAACAGACATTTCTGTACTATACTGATAACTGATGATATAACTAATTTTTGATTGTCATGAGCTGTAAGCCATAATCATTGACACAAAATTGCTTGACATATTTCAATGAATCTAGAAAGATTCACTTTTTGAAATAAATTGTGTGTGTGTGGGGATTAACTTTTTCACAATATTCAAATTTTTTGAGACACACCCGTATACCAACGCCACTCTACCGTGCTATATCGCTAAATCAATGAGGAAATGTCAATGAAAAAAACCTTTTGTCTTCTTGCACATTGACTGGAATTCACATACCATCTTCATAATAATAGCTTGCTGACATAAGCACTGGCATCAGGTCATTAGAGTTTCCTGAAACAGAGTTCCCCTGATACTGACACTTTTTGATGACCTGTCAGGGGATGAGGAAAAGCTTCACAGAGCACCAACAAACACATGTGAGTGTGGTAAAAGTGTAATGCTTTCAAAATCCAGTGAATAAACACAACACTCACAAGCATTTCTTCTTGTGGGGTCCATGCCTGCATGAGGGATTTTTGATTAATCATGAGTAAAGAAGTAATCGCAAATGTTTGTCTCTGATCTCGACTAATAACAACGCACCCAGCAGCAATGTGAAAAATGAAATCAGACAACAGGGGAACAAGGCATTTTCCATCTTTATGTTCTCTTCCTTGTCCAATTGTAGTGCTGTCTACGAACCAGTAAAACAAGAGGACTCTTAGATCGGAAAAAAAACTCCACCGTGTATCTAACTATAGAGGCAAAGTATGCGACATGAAAAAAAAATCCAGACTCCCAGCCTGTGAAATGCCACACCACTATAAAACTCTGCTCACTGGATTGTTCTCAGCATTCGGAGCACTCGCTAGCTTCCCATGCACTGACCTAACCTGACTGCAGGCCCTCAGCCTCTAACCATTGGTACAGTGTAACCTATGTTCCAACTTATTTTAAAACATTATTTGTAAGCAATCTTGAAAATGATTAACAGATATGTGATGATAGGATTGATAAAACTGCAATGCAATTGATGTGTGCATGTGTATATTGTTAAAAAAATAACATAATTATGCATTTATTTTTGTCTTTAACTACAGTCTGGACTGTGCACTAAGTCAACAAGGTAATTTCCTGATATAAGCTATTCTATTTGTTTTTCTCATTTAAAGTCAGTGTACATTGGTACGACGGAGTATTAGGGCCACACATGAAGAAAAAAAATATTTTTGCCATGGCGAGATTAAACTCGACATGTTGACTTTAAAGTCGTCATGTCGACATTAAACTCAACATTTCGAGAATAAAGTTGAAATATAATATCTACTTTAATCTCGACATGTCGACTTTCAGACAGATTGCGTCTTGTCTGTTAACTACTCATTGCCGTCATCATGAAGTGCTGTATCTCGCGGTTGGAAATACCATGCACTATGCCATTTAGTATATAGCTAGAATAATACATGTATCCAATGATATGTTTCTATACAAAATGCTATTTCACTCTGTTTTACGTGGGTAAGGCCACCGCACATTCAAATAACTGCCCTTCATGAACCAGGCCGTCACTCTCCATAGGTTAACTAATTTCTCTAAAACTGCTTTTCCATGTCTCACCTGCAATAAACATAGGAGGCTATAAACACAGGTATAGCCTAAGCATATATACTATTTTGATCCCGTGAGGGAACATGTGTGCATGTATACTTTATTTATGCACTGTGTGTGCATATGTGTGCATGTAGGCGACTAGTACATAGGGTGGTCGGGAGGAGGACAGCTTCATTCGTCCCTAGACATTCAGCAATAGGCTGTTTTGCATCCATTACAAACAAGCAATGTGAAATTCTAGGATTGGGGAGAGCGCCTAGTATGCCTAGTCTAGTGCATAAGCATGAAGTTGAACCTTTAGATGAAAAACACTCTAATAATAGGCCTACAATAAATAAAAAAAAACGCTAATGACGTTTAGGCTACTTTTGACCATCACATTTATCGCTTGTAACTCCGTGATAAGGACCTACAGGAAAGTATTTGGCTGAGCAACGGAGGTTAATGTTTTATGTTTTGTTCACATGATATAGGCCTATGTCTAATCATTGTTGCAGTCGAAGAAAACTGGAATGTTTAATTCGTCCTCCCTTTCAATCGTCCCGAGCGGTCCTTCTCTCTCTTCTCTCAAACCAACTTTATTCTCAAAATGTTGAGTTTAATGTCGACACGTCGAGATTAAAGTCGACATGATATTTCAACTTTATTCTCGAAATGTCGAGTTTAATGTCGACATGGCGACTTTAAAGTCGATACATTGAGATTAAAGTCGACATTACATTTCAACTTTATTCTCGAAATGTCGAGTTTAGGCCTAATGTCGACATGGCGAGTTTAATCTCGTCATGGCAAAAATATTTCTTCTTTCATGTGTGGCCCTAATACTCCGTCGTACATTGGAGACTCTTAGAACATAAATAAAAAATAGTTTAGAAATGCTGATGTTGACCCCTCTGTTCTACAGAATGCGGGCTCTACTAGTCTTCAGTGTTCTCCTGGCTGCTGTCTGGGCTGACCGTAAGACACACACACATACACACACACACACAATATTAGACTAGATTAAACTTAACTACACTAAATGTACCATTACATAAAACATAACCTTATATACCCAGTTGTCAGTTGCTATTGTGTTTAAGAAAGCAAAGCAGCATGCATATAACAACATTATGTAAATAAGTTAAGCCTAATATGTTATAGAGAGCATATTTTACTCTCTCAAGTCAAATTACCTTGGATGTGCAGCAGAGGTCATGTGGCCTGAGAACCTTGAAGCAAGCTGGAAGGTTTTTAAAGTGACCAAGTTGTATGTGTCCTCTGTCTCTCTTCCAGCCTCTGGCTTCTCATTTTCCCCAGCTGTGGGTGGCGGATCTGGGACCTCTTACACCATTTTAGGGGATGGCCGCATCACAGCAGTCAGAATCTGGGATAATGGATACATCCGTGGGTGAGACACATTACCAGTGAATCTCTGTGTGTGAGTGGGATCGCTCAGGGATCTATGCACAAATCACCAATTTGATTTGATGAATCTGTAATTAGGCTACTGTATTTTCTGAAGAGATCAATGTTTGCATTTTAATCGTTATTTTTAAATTTAAAATGGCATTATCATCAAATGAACACACGTTTGCTAAAATAATTTTGATACTTTCATTTATTTTTTTTAGAATATGTAACATAGTCTACTGTTTACTGGTATTTATCTAATTCCATTAGGCAATCCATTAGATATTTTGGAATTCTCTCACAGACAACTGAGCAATGACAAACAAATAACAAAACTGTTATGACTGCCTGTTAGAGAGTAGCCTATCAAACAGCCAGGGGCGGAGCCAGAGGGGTGGCTTTGGATGGCACAGGCCATCCTTGAAATTCGATTGGCCACCCCAGGTGCCACCCCGAAATCCTAGTCTACGATTGGCCATTATGACGGTCTAGGCGGGACCTTTCTTGACGCATTTGCAGCGCTAGTTTGAAGTGTCAGACAGACTTCGGAAAGTGGCAAACACTCTTGCCATTATACACGACTTATTATGACCACCGCGCAGCGAAGCGGCGGTCATATAGGTTTAGTCAGATTTTTTTTTTTTTCTTTTTTTTTCTTTTTCGCATGCCCAAATTTCCGTCAATGAGTCCCAGGACACTGAAAGACCGGGGTACACGAAACTTGGTGGGCATGTAACCCCACATGGATAGCATGGAACCATCGTTTTTCGTTTTGATCTGTAACCCCCCCGCTTGACTGGACCCCCCGAAAGGAGGGTAGGGCAGACACAGTTTTCTGTGAATATCTCAAAAACCGTGGGGTTTAGGATGACCATTTTTTTTTGTATGTTGATCTCAAGGGGCCATGTCAACCCATTCCATAACCACTCATTTCATGTATAGCGCCACCTAGTTAAACACAAAAAAGTAAAAATGAGGTGTTGTAATTGAAGGTATCTGTGACCTAACATAGTCAAAACTGCACGAAATTGGAAGTGTATGATCATTATGACACCCTCTGTATGCACGCCAAGTTTTGTGGAATTCCGTTCATGGGGGGCCACACAATAAATTAATTTATGTTACTATACACCAACTGGCCTGTAGGTGGCCGGAGACAGTTTTCTGTGAATATCTCGAGAATGTATGTTGGTCTAAGGGGGCATGTCAACCCATCCCATTACCACTTATTTCATGTATAGCGCCACCTAGTTAAAAATTAAAAAGCAAAAAATTTGGTGTTTTCATCACAATATCTCTGGCTGACAAGGTCAAAACTGCACGAAATTAAAAGTGTAGGATCATTATGACACCCTCCGAATGCATGCCAAGTTTTGTGTACTTTCGTTCATGGGGGGCCTTACAATAAAATAATTTATGTGTACATTTAGTGACGTACACCAACAAGGATTCCTGGGACACTGAAAGACCGGGGTACACAAAACTTGGTGGGCATGTACCCCCACATGGATAGCATGGAACCGTCATTTTTCGTTTTGATCTGTAGCCCCCCCGCTGGACTTGACCCCCCGAAAGGAGGGTAGGGCAGACACAGTTCTCTGTGAATATCTTGAGAACTGTAGGGCCTAGGATGACCATTTTTTTCCGTATGTTTGCCTCCAGGGGTCATGTTAACCCATTTCATGTGCACACATGTGCACAAACAGATACACACACACACACACACATACATTCACAGTAATGTCACAGGCACAAACACAAATACGCACGCACACACACACACACGCACACACACACACACACACACACACACACACACACTCACACACACACATAACATAAACATAACACAAACAATCAAGAATTTCTCAGAATTATAAACAGGCAAGATGGAGGTGGGGTTGTATAAAATGAATTTTACATGTGAAATCTATGAACTAATCATGTTTTGGTACTTGTTGTCTAGCAGATACCAGTCAGAATTGAGTGTGGATAATGCAATTTAGTGAGACAGTTAGAATCATATAGGCCTTTCAGCGTGATTTCTTTTTGTGGAAAAAATGTGCTGGACTGGGCGGCGGTCATATTTTGTACCGCTCTGCGGTACATCTTGTTGTTTTTAGCATGTGAGTTTAGGCCTACAGGCTACTGCTTGTGATAACAGGCAAAGATATCTATTTACCTATCGCATCCGCCAGTGCCTATTTATCTAATCACACACACAAGTTGCGTTTGTTGAATCACGTCATCCAAGACTAATTTTCCTACCTGCTTATTGTATAGCCTGCGCAGCCAACATTTGCTAGGTCATTAAGTGTTAACTGTGGGCCTACTTTTGTAAAAGTGTTTAATGATAATACTGTCCTAATCAAGGTTTGAAAATCGGAGGTTCACAGGCCACTGTGGCCTTGGTGCTCCCTTCTTTCAATATTCTGCTTTGCATCTGATTTTCATTTAACCTATGGCCTGTCAAAATAATCTTAGCATTCACAGTGCAAATTAATTTATTATTTTACGCAGTGGAGAAAGTGACAGCGCACGGCAAGAAAGAGCGTCCAAATTCACCCATTTCTCTGTTGAACTACTCGCGAAGTAGCCTACTCATCACACAGACATTACATGTATCCCATCACATGAAATAGCTTTTTCTTAGCTTTTAACGATGTTAGCCACTAGTTGCTGTGATAAACAGTTCGCGAGAAAAGTAACTTTAATTTAATCATATTATTATACAGTTCTGCGTCCATCTCCCTATCCATTCATCTCGGTGGAATGCTTTGCGAACTCTTCCCATATACAAACAATACATACAAACATATCAGAATAAACAGACCTTACCGAACACGAAGGTGTAAAGCATTCCCCTGTACAGATAGCAATTCCAGAGTAATCCGGTTTTGAATTTGCAGCAAATATCTACATGCATGTCTCCAACTTTGGGCTTTAAATTTCATAGCAGGTCAAATAAAACATAAATGTTAAATACAGCCTAGATATCTGTAAAATCAGATGATTTACAGTTCTATGCAATATGTCATGTTTCATGTTTTTGTCATGTTTCATACAGTGATGCAGGTCTACTGTTATGAAAAGACTAAATACAACTTTGATCATTTTTATGTCTACTGTATAGTTAACTTTGGCCTTGGTGCCCTGACGTGTGGCCTTTGTGCCCCCTGCCAAACATGCCCAACTGAAGGCCAAGTGGCCTTGCACCTAAAATTATGAAATTCCAAGCCTGGTCCTAATGTAACGTTAAGACAACTTTTCATGTATGGTTCATCAAGCTCACTCATAAACACTTGTCGCATCGGCTAGGCTACAGGTAGCGATATGAATTCTGGTGACAATTCAACCAGTCAAGGATTTGTTGTGAAATATTTAAATTTTGGGAAGTTTACGTAGCTTAGGCTAAACTGTATGGTTATTTCGTCCCCCATGCCTGTTTTATTCGTCCCGGCCAGGAGGGATAAATGAAACATTGTGCATGTTCCACTTTTGCTTAAAGAATTCCTGAACGGTTTTGTTCAGAGCTGAAAGTGCAACTGTATTTGACAAAAGGCAGATGTAAGTTATTGCTAGTGACAAAATATTAACTTTCGGTGTGGTCTCTTTGTAAATTACGTGTAATTAAAACATGTTTTGATCGTCCCAGTTGTCCCCTATAGGCTAGTGCATGGTGTCCTATATCCAAGGGGAATATTCTCACCCCTATGTATTGCCACTCTGTTTCGAGGGACAAGGGGTAGGCTAGGGGAAGGGGAAGCATAACAAATGGGATTGAGCCTTAGGGTCTGTAGCATTATGAATGTAACATTATGATTAGATTAAGGTTAGTCTTTAATTGTTGTTTCATTTCTGTTTCATACAAAAGTATTTTAAGCATTTAGTTGAGAGGTGTTTGTTGATTTTGGATTACTTTGTTATAGCTCTTTGCCAGCTCAGACAAAAAAAGCAGGTCAAATTATTTTAACAGCTACAAAAATAGATGGCCATAGATAGCCATATAATAAAATATATTTTAATGTCCCCATGATGGAATTTGTTTTAGCTCAGCATAACCCACTGATAGACAACTTAAATTTAATATGTTTGTTTATTTGTATTTGCATTTTATTCAAATACAAAGACATTTTACAGTATGTGAGAGTATGGTCTTTGTCCTTCAATTGATGAGTATGGTGTTTGGTGGGTTTCCTAATGTATTTGTGCTAATTTAACATCTTGAGCCTGTTTCTATTTATCTGGATGTTTTGCCTCATGCCACCCTTGAATTAATCAGTGCCCCATAGGGCCATCCTTGTTAAAAATGTCTAGAATCGCCACTGCAAACAGCCAGAAAAATGCCATTTCCCTAATTTGATTTTATTTCCTATTCTTTAGCCTCCAGGTCCGTTATGGATTCGAATGGTCGCAACTTGCTGGTTTTACAGGTGGCACCGAGCTTGAGTTTGAGCTGTTTGACGGCGAGTTCATCGTTCAAGTCTCCGGCAAGTTCTCTCGCTACATCCAGTCTCTCTTCATCGTCACCAACAGGGGGCGCTCCATGATTGCTGGACAGCCATCTGGAACTACCTTCAACATGTACGCCGTCCATCCAATGGCCGAGCTGCGATTCCTGAGCGGCCGCTACAACGGAGGTCTCACCTCTATCGCCACGCACTGGGCAATTCTTCCCATGGGCAACATGGCCGTAAACGGCACTTCTGATTAACGGAAGGGAATGAAGAACAGCCCAATACCATGGTTATAACTGCCATGCCTACTGCTTGGCTACGGTGGCTACATTATCATCAGGATATTTCACCTTGCATCAATTGAAATTATCTGAGGGACACATCACACTCTTGTTCGTTGTCTTTTGATTTTTTAAATGTCTGATATGGCTACCTGTCTGTCAGGGAATTTGTCTGTCACATCGAAATGCATAGCTAACATGCATAGCTAAAGTTGGGAATTGTTCTGTGGGTGCACTTGAGTCTTGCTTTCTGCTTTTCTGTCACATAGGCTACATTATGTGTGCGTTGATGCCATGTGCCTGTGTATGAAATTTGCATATTCATGTTACACAGCTTTCCACACTGTAAACCAGTGAAATGAGCATTTATGGAAAAATTGTATGTCAATCCCTGCAAAGCTTTTTGGTGCTTGGCAAAAAAATAAATACAAATAAAGTTCATCTTGGATGTTTGAAATAGCCTACCTCCTTGATAGGCTACCTTGATGCATGTAGGCTAAATATGACACAAGGAATAAAAGGTTGCAACTCATATGCCATAGATTTGTTTCCCAGCCATTAAGCCATTATAATGGACACAGTAGGCCTATAGGATGTTTCTTATTTTTCATGTTTAAAGGTGCAGTTAGCGATTGTGCAGGAAGTTGTGTTCGTTTATGTTTATGTTTATATTCAAATTTATTAGCAGATGTTTTTCCCCCCAAAACAATGTGCATTATATTTTAACCAAAACCATCATCACATTTATAGAAGTTAGGAGTGCTAAATGTATAATCTGGTCGGCTAAGGGACTGTTTATTTGTTGTTCCATGTGTTCCGATTGGATGATTAAAATTCTCAAGAAACTTGAGGCTGGTATGAGGGAGTGTATTGTGTATGTGAGCAACCTACAAGTTAGTCATCTTGCACTGGATCATTTTCCTGAATCTCAACATTATGATCACAAGTCTGGGCAAATTATTAATTAAATAAAATTTAACATGATCTGTTGCTTAGGCAATACATGGGGCAACTTGTTGCAGGGCAACCACATAACCGGTAAATGTTTTTTTAAAGCTGTCATCACCATAGGCACAATATTTAGGCTACCTCTGTTAGGCCTACAAAAAGTAACGAATTAAGGAGTATTTCCGGATCGGGGAAACCTTTCGGTCTGCGGTTCTATTATTCAATTGTGCCGCAAATTAACAGACAAAAGCCGACGAAATTTAAATTCATGGCTCCATAGACCAGCAATCTACTCATCGAGGAGGCTTATAGTTTGAGAAAAACTGCAGATCATAGACAGAGAAAGCTCTGGGAAAGTCCTTGGCAGGTCCCTCCACTCGGTAGCCATATTGCAACGCTTTTTGGCCCCTATTTTGGCAGAAATGCGCGTGCGAAAGGCTTCATGACACCAATCTTGCTCCAGCGACGAGATCACATGAATAGGCTTGTTCGACTTGATGCAGATCTGCTCAGATCTGACTTGATGTGATGCTTGCTGGGTTGAACACAATGCATACTGGGATGGACACAATGCATACTGGTTAAAAATCCTGTCCGACTTCAGTCAGCCGGGGAGGGACCAAGGGGCTGGCGAATTCCCGAAAGTTGAACCACCCATGGAGCTGTGGTTATCAACTCTCTGCTAACCCCATAGAACGCCCATTAATTTAGGATTTTTTTTGAAATCATAACTTTATATAACATACAGTATACCCTGTGCCAACATTGTAGCTTCTGTATTATCTTCATAAACAATAGAAGGCAAAACAGCCTCAACTACCTTGTATGTAACGTTGGGTTCCCGTAAGATAGTCAGCATGTCTTGTTGTAGGGAAGCTAACTTTTGATGTAATTTGACGCAATTATGCCTGCGTCTTTCTGTCGCACAGTAGGGAGCTAACCGTATTGTTTGGATAAGAAGCTAAGTCCAGCCAGCACGGAAACTCATGAACAAATCTATGTAGCCTACAATAACATTGTGTGTTAAGGTAAAGCATTACATAGAGGCAAGTAAACCTAATAAAAAAACGGCACTAACGTTAATACTATCAGAGGTTTTCGATGGATTGACAGTAGGTCGGAAAAGTAGAAAGAAGATTAGGCAAAAACCTTTTGGTTTTGTTTTACCATGACTGTGTTTGAAAATGATCATGTCTGGTAGTTTCAACATGAACACGACTTGATATCACTTGTGAGGATGATATTATAATAATACATAATAATAAATGTTTAACTTTGATGACTTTGAAGGTGAAGGAAGTGTGAGAAGAATTTCTGTGTGAACCATCTATCAGACAAGTTACAAGATTCAGTTCGATGGCTAACGTCACAAAGTTAAGTGCGAGTCTGTGCAGTACGGTGGGAAGCCAACTGAAAAAACATTCAATTTGCGTCAGTGCCCTCCCATTGAAAATGACGGAGTCTGTTCGTCCATTTCTTTTACTGTCTATGGGAGGGACTTACCACTGTGTCACCATGTCACATGACCTTAAAATATCGCAGGAGTCTTCGCCTGCAGACAGATCTTGCAGTTGCCTTTCCACGGTCTGCACGAGCTGAAACCTGCCCTCATGACGTCAGTTCAAAGACGTGATAGGGCCATTTGGGAGGAATCACCTTATGACGATTTTGACAGGTTTCTCATGCTGCTTCCTTATGTTGGAATAGATAGATAGATAGATAGATACTGTGAGTAGGCGCTCTCTCCCCTCCTCACTGTTTTTAAAGATAGTATTGCTTGTGTGTGAATTATGGACATTTTATGAATATTTGCTTTGCCTGACGAACTCCCTTGAATGTTATGGACAATTCTGAACTTTTGCTTGAATGCACTCTGCATCGCGGAAGCCCTGCAAGAGCAGAAGTGCCAACGAGAGACATTGAGCCCCTTGCACACACACACGCGCACGCACATACACACCCACACTGTCTGTCATCTTTGGGTTTCCGCGAGTGAAACGCCAACACGGAAGTTAGCGCTTGCTGCGCTAACAGTACCAAACCAGTCGCCACAAGTCTTCATACTCAAACAGCCCTGAAACATCTCATGCATACGGGTGAGGTACCCACTCGTATGTAACACTGCACACACCACATTATCTCCCTGGTCATTTATAAACAAAACGCCATACTTACCTCTTGTGTTCCTCCACCTTCAGTCACTACTACCAAACGGAAGCATGCGCCATTTGAGTAGTATTTGTAATGCCATCTTGACTTTGGGTATGGGGAATGATGTCGCGAAGGGGGGTTTGGAAGTGTGCTTTGTGTTGCTAGGCCTCTGTTGAATGTTATATGTTTATGGGCTTTACGTGTAGCGTAGCCAAGATGTGTGGGATGTGTTTGAGGTACATTTTATTGTTTGGTTTGTGTTTTGATGACTTGAACACTGTGGTTGTGTACAAGTATGATCGTGATAATGGTACAGTCCAATCATGTGTGTAGTCAATTATCTTCAATCATGGTGTCTGAGCATAGTAGGACTGTGTATAAGAACCCTGTTCAGTTTGTGTTGTGGGGGGGAGAGTGTAAAGAGCTGACAACCGGAGAGAGAGCTCTGTTGAAGTAAGTGGCCAGTTGAACCTTAGTCTGAAACTAGTATTTTGATTTGGTGCCTTCTCTTTTTGTATTTTGCTATTTTTGATTACCTTAGGACTTTTGATACATTTTTGGACTTTGCTATACTTTGCCATTTTGGATTATTTTTGCCTTTTGCCATATTTTGCTATTTTTGAACTTTTTCCTTTTTTTTGTCTGTTTTGATGGTGGAGGACTAACTGGCACTGTAAAAATAAATACACTGGCAATTTTGAAATACAATTTTTTTTTCTGCATTCCTGACATTTTTTACCCCTTCTCTCTGATTTCCAACCGCAACGCTGTCCTGGCAAGTGAGGTGGCCACCCGATCACTCACAGATACTTTATTGATCCCCAAGGGGAAATTCAAGAATATGCGAAAATGAACCGAAATTCAAGGGATACCTTCTTATATGTGATTTCTGCAACAATGGTAGGCTAGCCTACTGAAAACGTTTGGATATTCTGTTATTTTCTGCTGTTGGTTAAATAGGTAGACACACATATAGGAAAATCACTTGGTATTGAATTTATGACAACAGTGGTTTATTTAAACTACATAATAAAGTATCTAAAGTAGCGTTTTACGACAGACTAATTGTAAAATATTTTTTGCAGCTTAGATCATTTCTATGAGGTGTCCAGAACAACATACTAAAAGTCCTAAGAAATCCTAGTTGAGGAAATATGTTAAATTCTCATCAATCCGAGATGTGTGCCAAGAAGACCAGGCAACAATACAGCCCCAATGGGGCTATTATTCCCTTTAACCCGTCTCCGATAGCCTGGGTTAGCCAGGCTACTGTACCTATCAAAATTAAACTTTACACAATGAAAGTACCCATGAAAAGTAAAAGTTTCTTTGAAAATTACAAATGACAAATGAGCTATACACTAATCGAATACAGGCTACCCAAAAAGCAAAATGCCATAAAAAAAAAAAAAAAAAAAAAAAAAATATATATATATATATATATATATATAGAGAGAGAGAGAGAGACAGACTCTAGAATGTCAATGAGGAAAACTTTTCTCCTCTTGTACATTGGCTGGAATTCATTAATAGTACCTTGCTGACATAAGCACTGGCATCAGGTCATTAGGTCATAGAGTCCCCTGACAGAGTTTCCCTGAGACTGACACTGCTTTTGGGCGACCTGTCTGGGGATGAGGGAAAGCTACACAGAGCAAAGTAGCAAGATATCCAGGTCCACAGTTTTCAGGACCTCAGACTATGCCGAAGGTTCACCTTCCAGCAGGACAATTACCCTAAGCACATAGCCAAGACAATGCAGGCTAAAAGTGAGTGTGGTAAACGTGGAATACTTTCAAAACTGAATAAATGTGACACTGCATTTCTTCATGTGGGGTGTGGGGATGCTTTTCATTAGTACAGAAGTAATGGCAAATGTTTCTCTTTAATCTGGACAATAACAACTCACACAACAGCAATTTGAAAAATGAAGTCAGACAACAAGGAAACAAGGCATTGTTCCATCTATATGTTCTCTTCCTTCAACTCCATCGCTTATCTAACTTTGAAGGCAACAAAAAGCATTTGGAGCTCTCAATCTCATGCACTGACCTAACGTGACTGCAGGCCCTCAGCCTCTAACCATTGGTACGTTAACTTTTTTCTGATGATAGGATTGATTACAAGAGCAATGCAATGGATAATGTGTGCATGTTTATAATGTTAAAATATAACATTATTATGCATTTATTTTTGTCTTTAACTATGGTCCGGACTGTGCACTACTGTAAGTCAACAAGGTAATTTCCTGATATAAGCTATTATATTTGTTTTTCTCATTTCAACTCCGTGTACATTGAGGACTCTTTGTACATAAAACCAAACAGATGCAGTCGTTTTTTCAGTTCCAAGAAAATACACGTCTGTATCAGTATCTCAGTGTTTGAATTCCCTTTCTTGTAGCATCCTTTCATGTGGTTAATGGTAAGCTCTGTCAGTCGCTTTGGATAAAAGCTTCAGCTAAATCGCCAAATGTAAAAAATTCGCACTACATGAACTTGCATATGGTACTATTTGGCATTAGAGGGGCCAAATTGTTTTGGCTCTGCCATTGTGCAAATGAACCGGTTATAACCACGCAATTGAGCAAAGCGTAAAGAAGGACAAAAAACTGTTGGTTGTTCCAAACTTTTCCATTTGAGAATGATGGAGGATACGTGCTCTTGGCCACTTCCAATGCTGCAAAAATGTTATTATACCCTTCCCCAGATCTGTGTTTTCACACAACCCTGTCTCGCAGGTCTAGGACAATGCTCTCAACCTCGTGGCTTGGTTTTCACTCTGACATACATCATCAACTGTGAGACGTTATATAAAGAGATGTGTGCCTTTCCTAATAATGTCCAGTGAATTAATTTAGGTTGACTCCAATCAAGTTGTATAAGCATCTCAAGGACCATTGATAGAAGTATGCACCAGAGCTCAATGGGTTGGCTCCAAGTGTCATAACAAAAGTAAATCAGTCTTTTTATATACATTTACAAAACACTCCAAACACTTGCTTATCATGTGTAGATTGATGAGAAAAAATAAATAATTGAATCCATTTTAAGATGAGTCGGAAACATAACAAAATGTGGAAAAAGTGAAGCGCTGTGAATACTTTCTGCACTGTATACTGTAAGAAATGCACAGGCAGGAATCCACAGGAATGTCATTATCATCAAGACTGCTTCACCCACGGATATCTGGTAAAAGGTCATCTATGTAACCATCATCATCAGAGACATCATTCAGTCACGGAAGTTAAAGGAAATTGGAATATGAATTCCAATGAAGTTCATTCAACACAATGGGCTCTATTGGGCGCTATTTTCCACCTAGCGCATGGCGGAAAACTCAATATTGGCGTGTTGCGACTCATATGCTCTCGCAAGCAGCCTCCTTCAAATACGGTGTTGAATGTCAAAATACAGATGCATTTATTTGACATCGCGTTAAAGGGAATGACAGATGTTATTCTCATTGGTTTAAATGATGTTACGCCCCAAACACACCCATGACTAATTAAAAAAACCTAGGAACACCTTGTTGCGCCATGCGCTCAACGTTTGATAACGAAAACCCTCCCAATGTGGACGGGACATCCTACTAAATTTCAATAAGCTTTTGACGAGTGACGATGCGCTTTAGAATGTCATGATAGGGCCCAAAGTCTCGCAAGCAGATTCCTTCAAATGCGCCGCTGACTGTTAAAATACAGATGCATTCTTTGAAGTTGCACTGTGCGCTGTTAAAGGGAATGACAGATGTCATTTTTATTGGTTTATGATGTTAAGCCCAAAACATGACTAGGAACGCCTTGTTGCGCCATCCGCCTGATGTTTGATAACGAAAACACTCCCAATGTGGACTGGACATTCCACTAAATTTAAATAAGCTTTTCGCCAGTGATCATGCATTTTAGACTGTCAAGATAGAGCCCAAAAACACTAAACAAACTTTTGAAAGGACTCTGGATAAACATGCGCTACCAGTTCCTACCAGAGTAGGGACGTCCTGGATACCAGCCCAAATATAATCCCACTCACAAAATTTGAGGTCAGGAAATTTGTTGATGAGCAACAACAAAAAGGCTGTCAAAGAGAAACTAGACATTAGATTTCACTATCGTGCCTGTTGTACAAGATATTGACAGCACAATATCTTTAAAAACGAATATAGAAGAAGAAAGAAATGTTCTTGGCCATTCTCCCTACAGGATTCACAGCGCTGATTGGTTAGGTCTATTAAATTGTGTGCAGATACCCTGATGAAGGCCAATATGGCCGTAATGCGTAGGCCCATGTGCTTTAAATTAAAGGTTTTTATACTTTTTTAACCGCAATTTGTTTCTTTTATGGATTCTCACTTCGCCCGTCGCAGAAGAGCACCTGAGCAAGGAACTATCTGAAGTCTCCTGAGCGCCCTAAGCTCCTTTGTGTCCTCTCTGTGTGCAGATGCATTTCCCCCCTGTATCAGTGGAAACGCCCCATAACCACATCTGACTGAATCAGTATCAGACTCATATTCTAAATAGAATTGAGTTGGCTACACCAGGCTATGCGCGTCCCTCTCTACCTTCAAAAAACTCCCAACTCTTCAGAGACTGTACCTCCACTTCTAGCACTACCAATAACTATGCTAATTCTAGCACTTACCACTTCTAGAACTGACACTTACCTCTGTACGAGTAGTAGCCTATGACTGCTCTAACATGTTCTTGTGGCATTGTACTTTGATTGTTTCCCTTTTTTGTAAGTTGCTTTGGATAAAAGTGTCAGCTATGACTAAATGTAAAATGGACATGGAAACAAACAATTAAAAGTAGGTGTTTTTATTAGGTGCAAAGGATGAGCAACTGGCAAACTGATATTTGTTTTGCATGAAAATAGCCTACAAACTCTAAATAACTATTAATACTAGCTGGAGTTGTATCGCTATTTTGTTGTATAAATTCTTTAATCACATTAAGCTTAGCACTGGTATTGGCCCTCACAAAACAAGCTGAACAATGAAAATCAGACAAGGAGACATTGTTCCATCTTTATTTCCTTTCCCTTGTTGAATGTTAGTGCAGTCTACAAACCAGTGAAACCAGTCGGCTCTGGTTTCTTAGAAAAATTCCGGAATCCCAGTCTGTGGAACGCCGCACTTCTATGAAACCAGAGAGGTTTAAAGCGGAGCTAGTAATCAAGGATCTTTGGTGAAGCTCACTGGTTTAGCATGAGCATTCAGAGCACTCCATAGCTTCTCATTGGTACAGTATATGAGCTTTGTTCCAACTTCTTTTTAAACATTATTTAAATATTGTTTATCTGTATTATTAAAAAAATAACATTATGCATTTTGCATTTTTGTCTTTAACTACAGTCTTGACTGCGCACTAAGTCAACAAGGTAATTTCCTGATATAAACTATTCTATTTGTTTTTCTCATTTTAAGTCAGTGTACATTGAGGACTCTTAAATTATGTAAATAAATGGTTCAGAAAGGCTGATGCTGATCCTCTGTTCTACAGAATGCGGACTCTACTTGTCTTCAGTGTTCTCCTGGCTGCTGTCTGGGCTGATCGTAAGTCACACACACACACACACACACACAATATTAAACACACTAAATTAAACTAAACTAAATGTACCATTAGATGAAACACAATCTCATATATCCAGTTACCAGTTGTTACTGTGTTTAAGCAAATAAAGCATATAAACAACATTATGTAAATAAGTTAAGCCTAATATGTTATGGACCCTTTCAAGAGAGTTCCATTATCAGCATCATAGTTGGCCCCACAAGGCTTCCTTTTTAACATTCCATATGTTATCTTAATGCAGAGGAAGTAGATTGGGGCCCAAATAGAACGTTCAAGCATTGTTTTTGTTTACCTTGTTGAAAGGGTCTATAGAGAGCTTATTCCACTGCTTGGTTGAATTTCCCATTGTCCTACGTAATTTAGAACGACCATTAACCGTATGTTATCTGCACACCTATGAAGTAGATCCATTTTGGCCGTATCACACTTGTATATTAATTCGCCGAACTCGTTGTGAAGTTTAAATGAACTGTCACGTTGCATCCGAGCTGTAAAATGCAGACGTTCAGAACATTGCAACATTGTAGCATATGACGGAGGTGGCTTTTAGCTAGATGGATGACAGCAGGCTAAGTAAAAGCGATGTTTCAAAGCTAAAGTTCATCAGAATCTTGGGATACGCCCGCTTGACAACGGGAGAGATAGAACTAACGACTGGCCTTTGGCCGTAGCAACCATCCATTTAGAACTAGTAACGGCAGTTTGTCCAATGTCCTGTGAGTTGAGAAATTAGTTGATATGTGTCGGAAGAAATTAGTTCTACAAACAAGACAGTTTTAGCTATTAAAACGTTTACATTGTAACAGGAAATGAACACAACGCAAGTGGCAACAGTGGAATAAGCGGGATAATGGACTCCACGGTGGTCTGTTCACAGAAGTTAATGCACTACGAGGTTTAAACGGTTTACAACCTCGACCGTGCATTAACTTCTGTGAACAGACCACCGTGTCGTCCATTATCCCTTACATATTTTACTCTCTCCAGTCAAATTACCTTGGATGTGCAGCAGAACCTGAACAGAGGTCATGTGGCCTTAGAACCTTGAAACAAGCTGGAAGGTTTTTAAGTGACCAAGTTGTATTTGTTCTGCCTCTCTTCTAGCCTCAGGCTTCTCATTTTCTCCAGCTGTGGGCTCGGGATCTGGGACCTCTTACACCCTTTCAGGGGAGGGCCGCATCACTGCAGTCAGACTGTGGGACAGTGGATCATACATTATAGGGTGAGGCAAATTACAAGTGAATTTCTGTGTTTGAGTGCTCATAATCGCCCATGGACCTACACAGTTCACCCATTGCATGTGAAGAATCTGTAATTACTGTATTTTCTGAAGCAATAATTGTTTACATTTTAATCATTATTTATTTTTTAAATTAAAATGTCATTGTCAAATGAACACAAGTTTGATCAAATGAATTTGTTACTTTAATTTGATTCTTTAAAAATATGTAACCTACTGTTTACTAGTATTTATCTAATTCCATTAGGCAATCCATTAGATAGGCTATATTACAATTTTGTCACGGACAACTGAGCAATTACAAACAAATAACAAAACTGTTATGACTGCCTGTTTGAACCTTTTTGCTTCAAAAGTAATGGTCACACAGGCAAAAAAAAAATGTCACTTTCCTAATGTGATTTCCTATTCTTTAGCCTCCGGGTCCGTTATGGGTTCGCATGGTCGCAACTTGCTGGTAATACAGGCGGCATCGAACAGGAGTTTGAGCTGTTTGACGGCGAGTTCATCGTTCAAGTCTCCGGCAAGTTCTCTACCTACATCCAGTCTCTCTTGATCGTCACCAACAGGGGGCGCTCCATCATTGCTGGACAGCCATCTGGAACAACCTTCAACATGTACCCCGCCCATCCAATGGCCGAGCTCCGATTCCTGAGCGGCCGCTACAACGGGGCTGGTATCACATCTATCGCCACGCACTGGGCAATTCTTCCCAACATGGCCGTAAACGGCACTTCTGATTAACAGGAGAGAATGAAGAACATCCCAATACCATGGATATAACTGCTACTGCTTGGCCACAGTAGCAACATTACTATTCAGTCTTGCTTTCTCCTTTGTCTTATGTAGCTGCATGATGTGTGCGATGAGGCCATGTGTCTGTGTATGGAATGTGCATATTAAATTGCTTTTCATTATGTATAGACCACTGAAATGAGCATTTCAATTCTATGTCCATACAAAGTTTTTTGGTGCTTGGCAACAAAATAATAATAATAGAGTTCATCATATGTTGGACGTTTCAAATACCTCCTTGATTAATGGAAATATGACACAGTGAGTAAAATATTGCAACTCATATGCCAAAGTAAAGGCGCAGTCAGTGATTGGCAGGAAGTTGTGTTTGTTTATGTCTATTTAAGTTTATTCCAAAACAACATACATTATATTTTAACCAAGGACCAAACAAAACACACCAGAGAGGTAGCTCATCCCTCCCTTCAGTATTCCCAGAGAAACTCACAACCTACTACAGACCTACAGTACAAACCTGCAGAGGCCGGGTTTTTTTTTTACAGTGTAGGCAACTCAAGCAATGGGCCGGTAGAGGATTGTTTAAAGAACATTGCTGAATGAGACAAAAATATTATGGGCAACTTTAAATGAAAAGAACTAGATTGATAAGGAACATTTAAACATGCACAATTACACACACACCCTCTTACAACACACCCTATTACACAAACAAATACACATCCCGACTCAAAACCCAAGTCCCAAAACAAGCCCTCTCTTTGAGGTCCATGGCATGTTTTACTGCACGTCATCTATCACGCTGTGTCCTAATTCACCTTGATCTCAATCAGTGACTACTTCGTAAAGTTGTAGGAGGAGTTGACCGTTTGGGTTATATTGTACCATCATGATGTCAGTAGTTGATGATTTCAAGTCAAGTCACTTTATTCATACAGGTCATTTAAAAACAACAGGAGGTGACCCAAAGTGCTTTATAGCTGAGGCAGGCAATGTAGGCTACATGATGTTAGAAGGAAGTTCTGTTGCAATTTCGTGTTGCAGATTCAGTTCAGTGTGCAATGCTATCAGGGACCCTTTTTCAAGAGAACTAATAAGCTACACCTAACTATTTTAATATAGTTATTATAACATGCTGGATTTATGACATCTACCCTTAAGAATTCAAACAATTTGTATAGAGCTGATAAGGTAGGTTAGGCTTACTATTGTGGTCAAATGCAGTCTCCAGGAGTGATGAAGTTGTGAATTGAGACATATGGGGTGAGTTGTATGACTTGTAGTAGTTGGTGTTTAGACTCCAAACAGTCACACTATGTAAATGTATGTAAATGTAAATCAGATTTCTAGGCCAAGTATACTTGCGTAAGGAATTTGGTCTCTGCATTTATCCCATCTGTGAATTAGTGAACACACAGAGCACACAGTGAGGAGTGAGCTGCCTTGCTACAGTGGCGATTTATGAACAAAAGTGGCAGAATTTGGTACTTTTATGATATTTCTTTCACAAGAGAGCAGTCACATGAGCACATATAATGTTTTAGCTCATACAATATTGGTTGCAACTGCTGCAATACTGCTTGTACCCTGTTAATTGCCGCACACATATTTTTTTTTTCAGGACCTATTTGTCCTGTTTTTCCCATCCATATGCAGTTATGTTGTTGTTCAGTGTAAAACTTGTTTTGAGTAAACACTTGCTGCTTTTTATGTCACCACAAGTACTAATTCTGTACTCTACACAGCACAAATATGAGGCTGTGTTTGAATATGATCATCCTCTATGAGGAGTTGATGAATGATGTGCTACATGGACAAGCACTTTAGTGGCAGGTCAGAGCTGCACTGGGACTGGGACTTCACCTACACATTTAAACTTGCGTAGTTCACCCTGATGGCCAGATGAGGATGATAGAAAGCAACCTTTACAATTTCTTACTGCATAGACAGGATCCTACATGCTATATGTAGGCTAATATGAAACTAAGCCACACAATCAGTAGGACGCTCACACTTTAGTAATAGTCCCTTTACCCTTTAAATGGGTTGAAGGTAGTTTTTGGATTCAGATACAATAAACACTGAAAATAGCTCTCAATGTTTCAAACTCTGAGAAAAAAGAAAGACTGGCAATGTCTTCAAAATAGACTCCATCTGTTCTGTGCTGATATCAAAAATGCTTTTGTATGTATCACATCCCATCCATATTGCTCTCAGTGGAGCTTCTCAGTCACGTGTGACACCGACATCAATCATCCATCTCAATTTCATCCAGGAAATCATACGTATATCCCATAATTCTTTCGCATACGTTCCGTGCTTGGCACTGCAGCAACATCATTTTTTGTTCCACCAGCAAAGGGAGTGAGATCACCTATCACATCAGAACTATCATAGAACTATCAGATCACTTTTTACACCTGCGATCATTGACTCACTCTCACTACAGGTCAGGTTATACCTCTCAAATCCTCTCCCCCTTGAATGTTGTGTTTAGTAGCTTCAGTATTTAGGGATGGGTAAAAAATACAGTAACCACAACATGTATCAAAAGTCAAATGGTTTATTTTTGTATTTTGAAAATACTAAATATACTCTTTAAAGAGTGCATGAATTCACTTTGCATGAATTCACCTTCTATATATGTCTATTTAATCTATTCCTTCATCAGTACACTGACTCTGTTGATTAAGTGGACAGAGAGCAGTTTGTCTCTGCCTAGAGACATGCCATAAGTCTGCAAACAATCAACAGGTCAACTACAGTATGCTGACCTGTCTGTTACATCTCATAGCCTAAATACTGTATCAGAAATGTACTCAAAAAGTCACAACTGAACTAGTCAAATGGTGTTCCAATTGGATGATTATGTTAAATTGCCTACTGATTATTATAGTTCTCAAGAAAAAAATAGGTTGCCCGATATCAAGGGAACATACCACAACACTATTCAGGAATATTACTCAGCATCATTGCTCATCATTGCACCAGTTTTGGAGGACACATCAGTTGTTCCAAAGTTCTACCAAAAACAGGCAACCTTATAAGTGTGGGTCAGCAAGTAACCATGTGGTTGGAGCTAGTGGGTTGGTGTGAGAGAGGGAGTTTATTGTGTGTGTGATCAACCTACAGGTTATTTATCTTGTTCTGGATCAACTTCCTGAATCTCAAAATTCTGATCGCAACAAGTCTGGGCAAATTACTAAGTCAGCATCAGTCAGAGGCTACATTCATTGTTTTGCACTTTTATGATGTCATCACATCACCAAAAGTATTGGTTTTACCAAAACATATTTGCCAGTATTTTTAAACTGAAAAATAAAGTAGTTTGATACAAAATGATCAGCCATTTTCTTCAACCCAATAAAATACAAATGACAAAATACTATTTTGTATTTGAAATTAATATTTTAAATACATGCATCATAAATGCTGCCCATCCCTGTCTGTATTTCAGTCTGTAGCTGTTTGTATTGTCTTTTCAGTTGTTTTCACTGTCTTTGATCTTTGTCTTTGTGTTGCAGAACAGGAGCTTGCTGCAAACCTTAAACAGTCTTAACTGGGTAAAGGCTGTTTAACTGTAACTGAATTGTTACCTTTAATCTTTTCCTTGAAGAGACACATTTCTATGAAATGAACTTTAGTTTTATTTTAAACAATCAGAATGCTAATGTCTGATTTACGGTCTCTCATCACAAATGACATTTGTTGAAATATGCTAAAACTTTTCCCATCAACAACAAAAGAAGGAAACACAACAACAAAAACAACAAAAACACCATGTTACGTTTATATAGCACTTTTCTCAACACTCTGCACTGCAGGGAAGGGTAACCTCACTAACCACCACCAATAGATAGATGCATTGAATAATTATTCATTTAATTTCATCATTTATTTCATAGCATTTATTGAGGAAGTTTTTTTTGTCTTCCTGCACATTGGCTGGAATTAAAAGGAATGGCATCTTCATAAAAATAGCTTGCTGACGTAAGCACTGTCATCTGGAAAGTTACCCATCACTAACGTTAGCCATCAACGTTTCCCTGACACGGAGGGGAGCTTGGAATGTGAACTGAGATAATATTATCAGCAAGGGACTTTAACCTGTTGAGGAGTGAATTATTTTCCTGGTTCCTTCTAGAATTCTAATATTTGTGACTGTACTCCTCAACAGGTTAAAGAGGATTGCAGACAAACAAAAAAAATAATAAAATGTGACTACGAAAAGTAGCTGTGCATTTACCAGAGATCAGAAACTGAGTGTCGACCTGTCTGGGCAATATAAGTATATAAAGTATAGGCAAACTGGACTGAGAAATATGCTGATCCTCACTCAGACAGGTAGACAGACAGACACACACTTTTACTTTTGTGACCTGAGGTATGGTGTATGAGGTGTGGTGCCCAGGTGAGTCAGACCATACCCACCAAACAACAACAAGGAAACTAGGCACTGCTCCATCACTATGTTTCTTTCTTGTTTGTCTACAAACCGGTAAAACCAGTGGGTTCTGTTTCTGTGATCTTAAAGGCTCCATAGAGGGACTATGAATTCCAAAAATGCAACATTAAAAAAAAAAAAAAATCCGGAAAGCCGGTCTCTGGAATGCCACACACATACTGTAGGCTACTATAAAACTCTGCTCACTGGTTTGCTATGAGCATTCGGAGCACTCGCAAGCTTTTCATGCGCTGACTTAACCTACTGTAACTGCAGGCCCTTAGCCCCCTGTCTTCTCTTACCATCGGTACAGTATGAGCTTTGTTCCAACTTCCTTTACTCATTAATTGCAAGCGATCTTAAAAATTATCAAAATAATTATTGTGACTTTTTGGGAAATTATTATTTTTATATGATAATATAATTTATGCAATAAATACTGTATGCATGTGTATAATGTTGTAAAGTAACATAGCATTTTTTGCATTTACTTTTTTGTCTTTAACTACAGTCTGGACTGTGCACTAAGTTAACAAGGTAATTTCCTATTCTATTTGTTTTTCTCATTTCATGTCAGTGTACATTGAGGACCCTTAGTACAGTAGTTCAGAAATGCTGATGTTGCCCCTCTGTTCTACAGAATGAGGGGTCTAATTGTCTTCAGTGTTCTCCTTGCTGCTGTCTGGGCTGCTCGTAAGTGGCAGACATACACACACACACGTTCCCAGTTGTTATTGTATATATATTATTTATTTATTATATATTTGTACTATTTTATAACTACCATATAACTAAGGTTTTTGCAACCAATACTAACATGTGAATTTAAAATGCACATAATTACATGATGTAAACAAGTGGCATTACAGTTGACTGTAAAAAAGAGGAGACTACCCCCTCCCTCCGGGATGACCAAATTGTTTTATGTCTGCCACAGAGCCAGAGGAAATGACCACACCTACCCCTGATATACTGATATACCTCATTCTGATTCGTATATAATAGAGGGCATATTTCAAAATACGCAGTGGAATGTAAATAGAGGTCATGTTGAAGCATTCACTTGAAGTTTTTGGTGACCAAGTTCTATTTGCTCCATCTCTTTTCCAGCTTCGACCTTCTCATTTTCCCCAGCTGTGGGGTCAGGGTCAGGGACCACTTACACCATTACAGGGGAGGGCCGCATCACTGCAGTCAAACTGTGGGAGAACAACAATGGACACGTCCGTGGGTGAGGCAAATTACTAGTAAATCTGTGTGTGTGTGATCATAATCACCAAAGGATCACGTTTCAATTCATTATTTGTCCCAGATGGGCAGTTAAAACCAGACTTATTCACTTCATGGAAAGAGTGGGACTCATGATTGGGATACGTTTCCAATGATGACAGGCGTAGACTTTGCATTAACTTTTAAATCACTGGTCCAGCCTAACCAATCTCATTGATAAGGGATTCCTAATGTTACTTCCTACTTCGCCTAAACTTTAAAAAATGACAATAAACAGCATGCACTCAGGAAACAATGAATGTAGGCCTGCCTTTGCTGTACATAAATGTACGCATTCTTCATTAGTAAATTATGATGTTTCAGTCAACTATCTCCCTGAAAGGAGATCTAGGAGGGCGTGGAAACCCTGGAAACGTACCAATATTTAGAATAAATAGATCTACTGGAAGATAACTAATTTGAAGAATCTGTCATTACTTTTTTTTTCTGAAAACATTTGAAACAACAAAAATAATAGTATTTTATATGTATTTAAAACGTGCTATTTTACATCATGATATTGTTATACAAGGAAGTTTATTGTCACATGCATATAGTTACTGGAAGTAAGAAATGCAGTGAAATTATGTCTGGTGTCAGCCTATTTGTGCATTTAAAAGGGGGGGGGGGGGGGTAAAAAGTGCAGTAGAAGAGGGGTTTAGTAGATTAAGTGGCAAGGGCTGCATAAGAAAGGTGGGGGAGGATTGGGATGGGGGGGGGGGGGGGGGGGGGCACCAACAGAGAGCACCCAAGAGCAACAGGGGCAAGGAAAAACTCCCTTACCAAGGAAGAAATCTTGGGCAGATCTACGGCTCAAGGGGCTAACCCAACTGCCAGGGGTCTTGGTGTGTGTGTTTGGGGGATGACAGGGGAGATGGGATAGTGTGCTGTGTATGTGGGGAGAGGGCAGTGTGCAATATGTGTGTTGGAGAAGCTTCCTCATGAGACAATGTGCTGTGTATTGGGGGGGGGGGGGGGGGGCAGTGTGCTGTAAGTATGTTGAGGATGTGTGTTGGAGAAGCTTCCTGATGAAATAATGTGCTGTGTATGTAGGGGAGAGGGGGGGGCAGTGTACTGCAAATATGGTGAAGGGACTTAATATTGCAAGCAGAGTACTGTATGTATGATGTATGTGAGTGATGACAGTGAAGATGTGTGTGTGGGCGGGATGGGAGTGGAGCAGTGACTGTGTGTGTGTGTGTGGGGGTAGGTGGGGGCAGTGTGCTGTAAGTATGTAGAGGATGTGTGTTGGAGAAGATCTTGAAGACAATGTGATGTGTATGTAGGGGGGGGGGGGGGGGGGCAGTGTACAGCAAGTATGTAGAGGAGGCTTATTGTAGCAAGCAGTGTGCTGTATGTATGTGAGGTGATGACAGTGATGATGTAAGTGTGTGTGTGTTTTTTGTGTGTGTGTTGGGGATGGGGGTGGGGGGGGGGCAGAAAGGCTAGGCAATCAAGGACATGGGTAGATGGAGGAGAAATCAAAAATAATAAATAAAAAAGTTCTATGGAGATGTGCAAAAGTTGGAGAAAGTCAGATATGTGTGTGTGTGTGTGTGTTTTGACGTGTGATGAAATAAGAAAATAAATAAAAGGTCTGTAGCATAGGGAGAGGGATGTAAAAGTGCTAAAAGTCTTGTAGGCGTGTGTGTGTGTGTGTGTGGGGGGGTTCATGAGTGCTGAGGAGTGAATGAGTGCAAAGTCAGTATAGTGTGAGTTCAGAGTTGGGAGATGTTTGAGAGTGCTGAGGAGTGAATGTGTGCAAAGTCAGTATAGTGTGAGTTCAGAGTTCGGATGGCCTGGGGATAAAAACTTCTCCTGAGTCTCTCAGTTCTGGCTTTGTGACTACATAGGCGTCTTCTTGATTTCAGCGGTAGGAATAATCCATTGTTAGGATGAGAAGAGTCCTTCAGAATCTTTTGGGCTCTTAAGAGTACTCTTCTGGAATAGATATCTTGTAGAGCAGGGAGTTGAGTTCTTATAGTACGTTCAGCTGAGCGCACTACTCCCTGCAGAGTACTACAATCTCTAACTGTGGAGTTCCCATACCAGGTGATGATGCTACCAGTTAGAACACTCTCAACCGCTTAAGTGTAGAAGGCCTCTAGATGGATGTAGAAACTTTGAATTTCCTTAGCTGACGAAGGAAGTAGAGTCGTTGTCTGGACTTCTTCAGAACATATTGAGTGTTAACAGTCCATGCTAAGTCTTCAGTAATGTGGACACCAAGGCATTTAAAACCTGTGACTCTCTACAGGTTGCCCGCTGATCATTAGTGGGGTGTAACTGTAGTTCTGCTGCTGCCTTCTGTAATCCACTACCATTTTCTTGGTTTTATTGATATTCAGTGTCAAGCTGTTAGATTGACACCACTGTGCCACCTCGTCAACCTGATCCAAGTAGAGCTGTTCATTGTTGTTACTAATCAGGCCCAAGATCACTGTGTCATCTGCAAACTTGATGATGGAGGTATGACTACTGTTGGCTTTGCAGTCATGTGTGTAGATGTTGTACAGCAGTGGACTCAAAACACAGCCTTGGGGAGCACCAGTGCTGATGGTTAATGAGTCAGATGTCAGACCCCCCACTCTAACCACTTGTGAACGGTTGGTGAGGAAGTCAAATATCCAGTGACACAGGGTGGTGTTCAGTCCTAAGGCCTTCATCTTTGTGACCAAGGTGAGAGGTACTATCGTGTTGAATGCTGAACTAAAGTCAATGAACAGCATCCTCACATAATTCCCATTCCCCTCCTCCAGGTGAGTTAAGGTGGTGTGCATGAGGTTTGAGATGGCATCCTCTGTAGACCTGTTTGCTCTGTAAGCAAATTGGAGGGGGTCGAAGGAGGCAGGGAGGGATGAGCAGATAATGTTTTTCACAAGCTTCTCAAAACACTTCATCACTGTAGACGTCAGGGCTATTGGGCAGTAGTCATTCAGACATGATGGACTTTTGTTTTTCGGTACTGGAACAATAACAGACTGCTTGAGGCAAGTAGGAACGGTCTCTTGAGCCAATGATGTGTTAAAGATAAGTGAACACAGGAGCTAACTGAGCAGCGCAGGATTTCAAAACCCTGTTAGAAATTCCATCCGGTCCAGCAGCTTTTCTACAATTAACCCTCCTAAAGGCATTGCTCACATCGACCCCAGAGACACAGAAAGGTGCATCCTCATTTGCTTCACATGCTGCAGCTAGTGCGTAATTCCAGTCATTTTTGTCATCTCTTTACATATAAGTGTACTGTGATAGATGTTTGTCTCGGACATGTGAGCAACGACAAATAATAAATCTGATATGATAACTGCCTGTTTGGGCTTTTTCACTATGGGAAACTATCAAACTATCAGAAAAATGTTTCTATTTCATCAGCTCTGTTTCACTGATTTGTTGTGATTTTATTTACTATTCTTTAGCATTCAACTCCGTTATGGGTTCTCATGGTCGCAGGTTGCTGGTTATATGGGCGGCACTACCCAAGAGATTGAGCTGTTCGATGGCGAGTTCATAGTTCAAATCTCCGGCAAGTTCTCTCACTACATCCAGTCTATTATGATCGTCACCAACCGGGGGCGCTCCCTCATTGTTGGACAGCCATCAGGAACTACCTTCAACATGTACCCCGTCCATCCAATGGCCGAGCTCCGATTCCTGAGCGGTCGCTTCCATGGTGGCCTTACCTCTATCGCCACGCACTGGGCAGTGCTTCCCATGACCATGAACGGCACTTCTGATTAAAAAAAATCAGAAGAGAATGAAGAAGAATGGCCCGACTTAGAGCTGCTGTTAAGCAGTTATCTTGAGGGAGCTTTCTTCTTGGATCAATTCAATTTATCTCAGGGATCCCACACGCCTTTTGGCCATCTTTTGGCATTTTGAAATGTCTGACACACCTCTGTCCTCAGGAATGTGTCTGTTTCACATCCAAATATATATACCAAATTGGGAAATTGTTCTGTGTAAGCACTGATTTTGCTCTCCGCTTTTTCTGTTACCAATGGACATGAATCCATGAATCTGTCTTCTGGGAGCTGAGAGATCATGCCATGCTTATTCTGTGTAAAAAATTCTTTCTTCTGTGAATTTGAAATAAAAAGCTTTCTGTGAAATTAGTTTTACAATGATCATCAGCAAATCGCCAGATTTCTTTCAATAGGCACTCTTGTTTCCTGTGTTAGTCTACTACTCTAACTTGTATTGGCATAAACCTGTGCCCCTAGGCAAAGCTCTGAAATGATTAAATTGACATCAAAATAACCTCTGTAAATTAATTATGGTTAGACTTATCATTCTTCATTCAGTGGAAGTGGACATTCTATTGTAGCCTACAGCTTTGTCAACTTTGTCAGTCAAGGGTCAGTTTGATTTTATCACAGTGTTAATTTGTAAATGTAGCCTAATGTCAATCAAACTATAGTTGGTCTGTTTTTATTAAAGGGGCTATATTATGCTAAACTCATGTTTTCTGTGCTTTTGTACTACTTCCATTTGGGTCTCTCTCTACAAACACTCCAGGTGCAAAACAAAACAGTATATTGAGTTTTTCTGAGCTAGTTGAGAGAGGCTGATGTCGGAAACTATGCTCTTCTGTGAGCTAGTCAGAAATCTCCCTTATTGAGGAGTCACAATAAGGGAATTTGAATATTACTACCCCCAGAGCCATATAGGGCGCAGACTACCCACCCCCATCTGAAAATTCCCTCCCACTAGGTTAGGAACTTCCTGTCGAAGATCCTTCATTTTGGTAGCCTATTGTTTCCAACTAGGCTACACAAAATATCCAAACGTCTTTACACACCTGATATCATACATATTTCAGGTATACAAACAGAAACTTCCTAGGACACGTCTCGTTCTTGTTGGCATATTTAAGCAATATGACAGGGGGAGTGGGAGTGGTGTTGGCAAATATATAGGCAGCCAATTTCACAAATGTTTTTAAACTTTTGAATAGGCTACATCAACTCTAGTAAGCTTATGTACTGACCCAAATAAAGTTTTACCCATTATCACTTAACATTGTTACATCATACATGCAGGTGTCTGAATTAATTCAGCTATGGTGGCTATTGTATTTAGCAGACGTTTCGGCTAAACTCCGATAACTTGACTATTAGGCTACTTTACTACGTCAATTCAAACAGAACCGTCAATAACGTTTGTCACGCATTCTTTATTTTTCCTGCATAACCAATTGCATTTAATCACTGACAGTCAGAGGCTTTCTGGTGGAGAATTGCCCGTCACCGACATCACTCGTATAGACCTCAGTCCCGCCCCTCCTTCGATGTGACTTATGTATCATAAATAGTCAGATCCTATCCTATCATACACATTCAGATCCATTTATTGAATTAATTTAATTAAAACAGCCTTTTGTAGGAGTGTTACAACTAACCCGGCATATGGGGCAGGTTGTAACATTTCACCTATCGCCACTCTCGGTGGAATTGTACAAGAACAGTAGGTCCTACAAACAAACTTCCAGAGCACATTTGTAGCAGAGATATGTATGTTGCTTGTTTAAAAATATATTTGTTTTCGAGCTGGTTTGCTAAAGAGGCTAATGTAGCTAACAATAACAATAGCTAGGCTACAGCCCCCCTCGTGGCTCGAGAAAAACACACAGCACTTATTGAAATTAGAATTGTAAGTGTGATGAAGCTGGAATGAATGCATGTGTAAATCATCCCGTAGCTTGTTTATGTAACCCATTTTTCTCTGGGTTACATATGTCTCAACATATACTGGAGTCACATTCATAAACAGACTAAACATAAACAGTATCCTAGGTTCTCAATTTGCTGGACTTACCGTCTACCATTGAAGTTAGGGAATAGTAACACTAGTAGAAAAGGTAAGTTTTATACCTGAGTAGTAGCAAGGTAATCTGTTAGTGTCAATAGAATAATTAACTGTTGCGGTGCCTCCACTGAAGAATTACTTTACCAGTGCCCTGGTATAAATGTGTAAATCCTCAGAAATGTAAAGTTACTTCTACCTGTATGGCTTATCCTAAATGAAATACTATGCAACCATTTAAAGGGACTTAAAACATAAAACATTTATTGTACCCTTTGTAGAATTCTGGGATATTCTTACTGTATTCTGATGTGTTCATATGTTACTTCTGTGTGTAGTATACAACAGGGAGAGGTCCATATTATTGTACATAACTGTGCCTTAGGCCTGTGTACCAGCAGGAAGGTTAGACAGGCCGATGTTTAGGAACATCCGAGGAACATCAGTGATAACATGGGCCGAGGGAGACAGCATGTCGGCCTATTCGGGCTTGTATCTCCATCTGGCCAGGGCCGGGTTTTGTAGACTGGTTGGCACCTGCCACGTTGGCATGATTGACGTTTGTATGTTTTAGTATAACAGGCTTTGTCTTAGGTTTTGACTTGGACGGATCGAAGAAGCGATCAAGGAGCATCTTCTGTCGGAAGGCTCAGCAGCCGCACAAACTGTTAGACTCTGCATACTATACATAGTCATACTTAGCCTGTGTTCTGTTATTCTTTATTGTACCATCTACAATAAATCATCTAATCGCCGATCCTGATCCCGCCGTCGAGCTTTATTGACCATCTTCAATACAACCATTAGAACTAAAACACAACGCAACAACCAGAGAATCCTACACCTTTATCTTTAAACTTTTAGAATTCAGTTTAGTATGAAATAAGAAAATAAACTCAAAATATATTCCTTCAATATGGCAAAAAGTTTAAACCCTTTTTAAAAGTTTAATCACTAACTTTCAATTAAGTTTTAATGAATTATACTGTAGCCTTTACTACAGCACACTTCTAAATAATAATGGTAATTCAATTCAATAATAATTTGCCCTCTATGCATATCCAGTTAGTTTACATACATTAAACTTTTACCTTGAGCAATGGCTACATGAAGTACACCATAATACTGTCAATGACAATTCATGTTACCCAATATGTGTCTTTGTTACACAGCAAGTGACCATATGAAAGTTCAAGTAGGCCTAATAGTTAAAATGGTACCATATGAAACTAAACCAAGCGCTTGGATTTGAAACTAACCAGGGGGTCGTTTCTAGAAAAGTTAGCAACGACGTTGCTCAACCACCATGGTACGACGCAACTTGCGACCAAACAACGACATTGTTACACCTGTTTCCAGAAAGCATCGTACCTGTGTCGCAATTCGCTACCTCCGACGTTCAAACACTGTAGTTCCAACAACTTGTTGATGATGCAGCGATACATATCATTGGTGGAAAACAGTGGCAACGTATAATACCCCACCCCCTAGAAATCCTCTGCCACGGCCTATGTTGACATTTTTCTAATTTAAACCGAGTGATTAATGCTGGCATTGTCATCTGCAAAAACCTAAACCTATTGCAAGTAGGCCTACAGTATATAAAACATTTTACTGAAGCCGACCATGTGCCATTGTTTGTGTTAAATATCTATGTTGGAAAAATATATAGCCTGGACGAATGTCTGGGTATAGCAAATAATACGCCTATTAATTGGCTTAACGGCAGCGCATAAGTGCTGCTACGCGCTCGGCCGGAGTTCGCATCCTATCTCTTCTTTTCACCTCTGAGTGAGAGTAGGCCTACGAGACACAACAATAGGTTTTGACCATACATATGTATGTATATCGTTATTCTACATCGAGAGACCATAGGTACAAGACATCAGTCAAAAACAATTGAATCTACGAGTCACACTAGTTCACCTGCAGGTAGCGAGAAGCAAGAGGACAATCTCACATCAGGCATAAAAAAAAAAAAAAAGGTTTGGTTCCTGTTGGTTGTCAGTTGAGGCCATGGGTCGGTAGGGATTTTTTTTTTTTTTTCCCCAGTCGTCCCCGTAAGGGATAGGTAGAAAATCAGTCCCTCCAGGATTTCACGAGGTTTTTTGAGACTGTTACGACCTAAAATGCCTGGATGGAAGTTGCGGTGTTTTTAGCCGTTTCTTTTTTTTTTTTTAATTTAGGGCAATTAAGGTTAGTAAGACCAAAATCACACTGATAATCTTGATGCTTATTAAAAAAGGATAATCAAAGGTAAACAGTAAGGATTACAAAAAATCAAAGTAGGCCTACTTTATTTGTGAAAATGCTTTGACTGAGGTAATTCACAAAGCGGTATAACCTTTCGTAGAACTGTCCAAAAAAGACAGTCACCTAAAGAGATGGCATCATGTCATGTTTCTATACATTCATATATTTTGTAATTCATATTAAGTTCATATCTTTTTAATAATTCATAGTCTGTGGCCTGCATAATTACTAATAGCCAAGTAAGTATCTAGTAATTTCATATTGATTTAAACTATTTGACTACACTTCTGTTTAATGTCATTACATTGGTGGTGTACATCTAATTGACTGCCTGCCCCTTTAAGGACGTGAGAGTAGCCTAATTACATTTCTGAGTGGATTGGAAGGCTTGCATCTCACTGTGTTCGGCTACGAGTGTAAATCACTTTTTGCATAGTGCATTACGATATGTGGATGCAATTGGGAATGTATTCTATGTCATTAGTTAAAATAAATGTAAAAAAAAAAAACAACTCGAATGAAATCATTCTTGGATCATAGAAGAGGTAAATGTCTTGCAATTTTATTAATTTCTATGATTTTGGTAGCACTACTCAAACTAAGCCCACAAGCTAGCAAACATGACATAAGCTAAATGGACATATCCAGGTAAACGTTTGCCAATGGGTTGCATAGCCTACTCAAATGTCAGTAAACCAAGTAGGCCTTAATTAACTTACTTTCACAGCCTAGGTAGGTTAGCAACACCAGGTTGAGAGATGCAAGTAAGCAGATCATTAACGTTAGCCTTCTATTTATTGTCATCAAAACTGTAGAGGAACGAACACGTTAGGGCAGTCTTTGGTGTCATATGCAGAAGGTGCAAGTAAGTGTGCCATCTGGCTCAATAGTCTGCGCGAGGGACCTTTGTGGTATAGGTGAAATTTCACGGTGAAACTACAATGATTGGTCAAATTTGCGAAAAAGTTGCTGTGTTTGGACAAAATTGCGAGTGCCTTGGTAAGTGACGAAAACAATCGTCTTTGTGAACAGCTGTGCATAGGCTACTTTGTAAAAGAGAGAATGCGCTCATCCCTATACATAACGCAAGGGGTAATTAATGTAATTATAGTTCGCCTTTTATTTGTGGATTTATTTAATGTATTTAGTGTTATTTCTTTCCCAAGCTCATAAAATAAATTTGGGTCGCACATAAATTGACAGGATCGGTCGGAAACCGGAACCCAAGAATTTTTTTTATGCCTCATAAGAAAATCGAACCTACAACAAGTCATCTGCTTTAGCCACTACACCATGTATCACTGCTTTTGTAAGTCTGTGAAGATTATAATACTAAAAGCAAGGCAATACTCGAATTAACATAAATAGCAAGAATAAGCCAAGTAGGGGAGTAGGTGTCTTAATCAAAGTTAAGCTACAGGATAGATCAATCATTGAATCACGAGATAAACATCCACTTCGCAATTTTTGGTTAGGCACTCCGGACACCAACAGGAACTACCAAGGAACGACACAAGTGCGACTGCCTAGGGGCAGTAGTTCAAACGACCAAACTTTGCGTCCTTGTTTGCGATTGAGAGTCGAACTTCCTTATCTAGAAACACCAAATCCAAGAACGATGGAGCGAACTACCAAGGTTGCGACGCAAGTTAGCAAACTACGCTTTCTAGAAACGAGCCCCTGGTTGGGGCCCAGTCGTCAGGTTGGTGCACATAATGTATAATCCAATAAATGTCAGTAATCCATGTTAGTAAAGAAACGATTAACGCAGGCTGCTTTTACACAGTCCCATGTCGCTATCTTTCCTTGGCTTCACTTTGGTACTCACGCAACCTCGAACTGCTGCAAAATGGCGTGACCTCACACACTGGCCAGTAGAACGATATGTCCGGCAAGCGTTTGGTATAGCTGGTTGAGCGGGCTACCTAAGCTTCACTCGTCGTCTGTCTGTTGCTTCCCTTTCACACGCACACGGGAACGGTAGTCTCTGGCAAACCACAGTCCAGGCACACAGCAAGTCAGCTACTTAAAGGAATTATCCGGAGTAAAATGCACTTTAGATCAATTTACGGATGATTGGGAGTACATATGCTGAGTTGACATCAAAATCATGTCATTCAGATGTGTTTTGAGAAAGTTCGATTTTACTGTTTTTAGTCAAAACTCGTTAGCCTGGAAGTGACCCGGGCATGTCATTTCGCCTACAAAACGCTATTTTTATACCTCTTCTACAGTTCCAAACATTACACTTACGTGGTAGTGAGTAGAGGGTCCCTAAAGCCAAACCGAAGTATCCCGAGGTCTTTATGTGGTCGGATAGAGTCCAGAATGAATTTCATCAAGCCAGTACCTTTCCGGAAATGTTGTTGCTGCTGCTGCTACCATCTTTAGGAGAAAGTCCGTAGGAGTCGATTGCCGAGTGTGGAGTAACACGCTCTGGAAATTCACAATTTCGTCGCGGTTTTTTAAATTTTTTTAAAAACATAGTCCAGTATTTCTTTCGAAATTGAAATGAAGTTGTATGCAACAGCAACGCCTCACGCGAGACATCACGTCACGTGACATTTCAAAATTCCAACCTGTTAGTAAGCTAGGGTTTGCTGTTGCATACAAACTTCATTTCAATTTCGAAAGAAATACTGGACTATGTTTTTTTTTTTTTTTTTTTAAAAACGGCGACAACATTGTGAATTTCCAGAGCGTGTTACTCCACAGTCGGCAATTGACTCCTACTGTTGCCCCTCGCCCTCGTCCATTAATTCAGTATAACAGGACACCTCGGTGGCCGTTATCCCTTACATAAACAATTTATTCGGAGACACGTCAGATCGTAACAATATTCGGTCAGACAACGTAGCACACACAGCGACAAGCTCTCAAACAATTACAACACGTAGAGCTGCTGTTGGTACAAATAGGCTACTGCATAGTAGTAATACCCACCCAATACAATAAGGTTCCCTTTAGTGCCCGATGGGCCTCACCATAATATAACCCACCCGCACACCGATAAGATGCACACAACGCAGTAAGCTTTGATAGGCTACGGACTATGAAACGGAAGACATAAACAGGGGCGTTTCTCAGCTTCTCACGCTATACTATGTAGCTCACACCGTTCGCAATTAACACCACAGCTCTCTGAATAAACTTGGACCTCAACAAACACTCAAAACTTTCAGCTGGACGAAGATGGCAAGGGACCTGTGCAAACACACACAAGCTCTCCCACCTATACCTAACGGGGCTATATCCAGGTGTACTGCAATCAATGAGATTCCCCCTACGTCACTACAAGCGACACACCTCCCGACGTAATTCCCGGGGATACCCCTTAACACCACACTACGTTTTTGTGCACACAATTTAATTTCTTTGAGCCCACGTTTTAATTAATCGTGGGTGTGTTTTAGTAGATCGAGATCTCGAATATACTATAACGTGCTCATGTTTACATGTGTCAAGACAATATTGAGTGCACATTTTACAAATTGTTAATTAAAATGTAGGGTCTGGGCACTCACCGTTCGCAGTGCTCAGTCCGAGGGGCGGGATAATCAGTTGTCTTTCAAATTCCCTCTGCACGCAATAGGACAGTGGCAGCGCTATGAGTCCCATGCGTTTACCGCCAGCGGAGCTAGTTGGGTAGTTCAAACGTTTGCCAACTTAATAAAAGCTTAACTCGTGTCACACTGTTCGCCAACAGCAACATCCATCTTATTTATTTTCAAGTAGCAGGGAATTCAAGCCAAACCGTTGCAACTCTGCCATCAATCATTATGTTAAGCCCACCTAACGACTCTATACACGATTTCATTGGCCTGATTAAGTTTCGATTTCAGGAGCTCACAAGCCAACGGAGAGTTGCTAGACTAGCCCTGGCAGCAAATGCTGCTAGGGGCACGTCTAGATTTCTAGGCTATAAAATAAGAGCACAATATAGTAAATTGTGCACATGATTTAGTAAACCGAGCGCACAATTTAGTAAAACGAGCGTACAATTTAATAAAACAAGTGCACAATATAGTAAAACGAGAGCACAATTTAGTAAAACGAGCGGACATTCTCTCAACATGCAAAACATTTTGGGATGACACCTCTAGGGCTCCGTACTATTTGTGATGTCGTGAATGTGAAAATTAACTGCTACCCCCTCTGTCAGCTCTAGCCACCGCAAAGAAATAAGCTGAGAAATCAGGCCTATTACAAAGCTGGTCAGTCTGACGTGGAATTGACTGAGCTCATTACTATTCATGAGCTCGCTCAGTTGAGACTGCGCCCACAAAATTCGTCTAGCTCAGTGACAGTTTTCGTATGCAAGGATGGCTGAACGTCAACAGGCTTGTGCGCTATGCGAACAGAACTTCAACAATGCATGTTGCCTAAAAACCCAGAGTTGAGGATCAAATGGCTCCAGTTTAGTTTTTAGAACAATGCCACAGGCTTCGCAAAAAGGTTGCTGTTGAAGCCTGGAGCAGTAGGCTACCATCTATCAGTCTAAGACCAGTGTCTACCCTTGGAATCCAGAGTTCTTGCGGAAGCATTTGCTCAGCGAGAGACTCTGGCAACGAGTAATGATGCACGTAACTTTTGCCCCTTGCATTGCGGGGAACCAATCATATCTGTGTATCTGATATAGGTGGGCCAGAGGCGTTAACATTGATCGTATAGTGTTATCCAATTGCGTGCATTTTCAAATGAGTGCTTGGTACCACCCCTCGAGTTGGGCCATTACTTATTCGTGGCCAGACCCTTAATCTTTTAGATTGGGTCTGGTCCTCCAGGCTAACCAGTGCCCAGTCCGTAAGTAAAACGCTATTGTCAACTCAAGGAAGTGCTGTGTTATACAGGTGCAATGCACTCGCTAGCCTAGCAGGTTTTATGCCCATTTGGACATTGCTAGCACTTGCAAGCCAAGCTAAGTTAATGCCATGAAGCTAAAATTAGTTGATAACAGCTGTCATGTTATGGACGAAACCGACAAGCTGTTAGCCAATCAGAGTCAAGCAGCTTAGCTTGTTGAATATTAAATATTAATGAGAACTGTCGCAAATCGAGCTGAGTCTTTCTGCAGGCTTTCTATACCAGCTAGAATGGCTTGAAACAAGGTAACCAAAGCATTTTTTCCACAAAAAATGTTAAGAGTCCATGGTAGAACTTAACAACTTACCACATTACCACAAAGTAATGTAAGAAATATGTGTGGCAGGGCACTTTTAACTCATTGAATGCCAAGCTGTTTTCGGAAGCTTTGTCCTAGAGTGCCAGCAATCTAGACCATTGTTGGTGATTTTTGTACAGCCACAGCATTCTGTGTTATAGCTATGAACACATACAATGGCTCGTTTGAAAGGTGAGACTCTGTTCCTGAGAAATCCCAAGCTAAACAGTGGCTAGTTTTCATCAAAATCCCTGTTTTCTTTCTAGAAATGGAGATATTGCGTCCTATGAGTCACTATCACCGACATATTCGGCAGTCTGGCAAAGGCGTGTCCTCTTGCAAGCACGACTCGGCCTACCACCCACTCTGCTAGGCCCGGCTCGTGGTGGAGATGGAACTCCCTCCTCAGCACGGTGTTCAGTCCCTCCTTGTAATGTTTTTGACCTGTCGTGGTCAGAGTCATCTTGTCTTAGTAGAAAGGTGGACTCATCCAGCGTTGTCTGGCGAAAACGCACCTGCTGCAATATCTTTTTTTTTCGACTTTTTCATTTCTCCCTTCAGCACCTGAGAAGTGTTGCCTGCAAAGTTTCTGGGAAGAGATCTAACGAGACCTGCCACCTAGTGATAAACCCACGAAAATAAATGACCTGATTTTGACCTGGCGTGCATGTCACTGACTAATCAGTGACTGATTCGAAACAAAGCGGCAACCATCAAAAGCCGAGTTAAGATCAAACGTCCAGATCTTGCGTTTTCATGAGTTTTCGATCGTCATATATTAGGGATGCACGATAAGTGAAAAAATTAAAATATTATTATCGGTCCGATAACAGAATTCTGGCCGATAATTTGCGCCGATATTTTTTAAAGTCCTAATTTAGGCCTACGTAAGGTCCGTCTGGCTACACTGAGCTACTTGAGCTTGGTTGGCTATACTTTTTCCTCAATTTAATGTCAGCGGTGTGAATGTATTTCACCACTCTAACAAAATCTGTGGATATGCGTTCATTTGGGAATCTGTGCATCTCAAAATCCTCTCGTGAATGATCCGCTGTGGTGATTTTATCTAGACATAATAACTTGTGTAACTTGTGTGTGTGCATGCTGGTTTATTAGAAACATTCCATCTTATATAAGGATATTGTTTATGCAACTGTTATGCAACATTTACTGGAAGTCATGAGACTGAGCGGTCAGAGACTAAGAGTGAAACTGAGGAGGAATGGCAGTGAAAGTAAAACCAAACAGGGCTTAGAAGAAGTGGAGGGGTTTACAAGAAAAGGAGGCAGAACCAAAAGTGAAAGTACACATAGAACCAAAACAAACGCATACCCTGCCTGGCAACAGATTACACATAGGACCTGGTCACATGTATTCTGCCTAGTAACACACATTTTTTAATGTTTAAATGAGAAGGGTTTTCCACCAATATCTCAAGTCCCAAAACGTTCTGATTGGCTAAAAAGGGCCTGGTGACGTTCCTGAGGATAGGAACGCCTCCCAGGCCCCTGAGAGCATAAAAGAAAGCTCAGGCACACTCAGATCAGATCTCATCGGGGTAGCAGCTGCCACTCATCACTCTATTGCCTGACGGTCCAGTCCTGACGCTGTTTGGATTGTATTATCACTGCAATACGGTGAATAAAGGATCAACAGTCTTCAGCTTCTCTCGTCTTGGTGTTCTCCTTCGGGTCTTTGACATCAGAGTGCTAGTTGGATTGGAGGTTCGGGAAAGTGGATAGTTTTTCCACGACACCGCCATTTAACCTTACCAGATGCGAAGCTCAGCCCTATCTAGAGCCGTCTTGTGCTGGCTGTTTGCACTTTACCGCACTGGTCCAAGTACGCTGGTCGGGGAAACACATAAACAAACTCGTTAGTGGGACGAGTACATAAGTAGGCCTAGTTCTAAGTTGTGTTTTAGTTTTATATTTGCATTACTTTAGCTTGAGTTTTGTATTATTACCTAGAAATATGCTAACCATTCGTGCTTTTATTAAAACCTTCGGGGCTAACGCCTTTCATTTCTGCTGCAGCAGGTTGTGCGCAACAGAGTAGACGGACATAAGATACAGTCTGAGGAGTTGCAGCTTTATTCAGTTACCCGCAGTTGAAACTAAACCTAATTTTCCCTCACAAACTCTGATTTGGTCGCTATACTGTAGCTTATTCCAAGCTGAGCCGTTTATGAGCGTTTAGTCCTAAATGAAAACGATTCAAACTCTCTAGCCTAGTGGTCCCCAAACTTTTTCTTCCGAGGGCCAGCTCACTATGCCTGGCTCTAAGAGAGGGCCAGAGACTCGGAGTATCAGTAACCATAAATAGCTTAGCAGCAACAACAGCAGTCTACCTTTGTTGAATATTCCATTACATTTAATCATAGGTTACTGCAATTTAATACCATTGTTAGCTGTGTTTATGTTGCCATCATGCCATATCAGTGTAAAATGTAGCTCAAATGAAATAATACTAATAAAAAGACTTTAGCATTCCCAAAAGTATTAGCAGGGAGTCCCAGAAGTATTATATTCCAAATGTGTGAACTCTGAACTCTGTGTCTGCATACACAGCTCAAGTTGTGAACAAGCAATATCCTACAAATAATTCAAAGTTCTCAAACTATGAGTTTTATGAAGTGCTGGCAAAAACATCTGAAATCACCTTATGAGAACTTTGTGAACTCTATGAACATTTGAATGAGTGAATAAAAAAATAGAAATAATTATCCCAGAAAGTCCCAGAAATATGACTTAAATAGAAGTTAGTTAGTTATTAACAATTAATTGATAAACTTTTAGAATACTTTGAGCACTGATGCAGTCAGCATAGGCCTCTTACATTGTTTGCAGGTAGGCCTACATTTCATTCCGTTTTCGATGGCAAACGCGAAACAGCGCCAAAACAACCACCAGTGGACAAAAAAAGTATTTCCCGTGTATTGAGACTCGCCATAGAGAATGAATGGGGGAAATTACGGAGGTCATAGTTTGACGATGTCGTTCTCCCGTGCGGGCCAGATGCTATATACCACGGACATGTTTTGGGGGGGCCACCCAAAATGAGGTGGCGGGCCGTAGTTTGGGGACCACTGCTCTAGCCACTCACTCGCAATTCACTGACGTCAGGTTCACTTAAAGGAGCCACATATACTGTAGGGCTAGGCTACTGTTATGTTGTTGACTGCCGTACTATTGAGGACTATTATGAGTTCTGTCCATCATTTGGTGGTAGGTAAAATCACTGCAATAAAATTATGCTTATTAAATGCTTTCCCCAAATCACTTTTCACATTTTTTTTTCAAGAGTAATACTGTATCAATAAATATCGGTTATCGTTATCGGCCCTAAAATTCCATATCGGTGCATCTCTATCATATATTTCATTTCCATTAATCACAGAGTTCCCAAAATCACATATAAGGTGTATCTAGTTTCGTAATAAAAAAAAAAGCTAAAAACGTAATATTACGTTTTTGGCACTCAACGCATTTTGGTACTCAATGAGTTAAAGGAAGGGTTCCTTACAACAGAGTTACCGAACATTTCTCAGGGCCGAGGTTTATATTGGGATGTCTAAAATGAGGGGTGAGCATATCTAATCTGTTGACTGATTATTGAAGGAGTCTCTTGCTTTCAGATGTTTTTCCAGGTAGTGTACAAGTGAAGGGATAGACAAAAAAGGCTTTAAGAAAAAAGTATTTTGTAGTATTTTGAAAATACAAAAATACAGTATTTTATTTTGATACATTTTTTGGCTGCTGTATTTTGTAGCTTATTTTGATACATTTTTATGGTGGGTATTTTGTATTTTATTTGGAAATACATTTCGATGTATTTGTGCCCATCCCTGATGATTGGTAACCTGACCCTAGCCAGATGAATTTCGCTCTGCCTACAGTAGCTCCACTCATCCATCTGGAACCGATCCATTGAAGTGTTGCTTCAGAAGGCTGGGCCTAATCAAAAAATGCTTGCATATGATTGAATAAGCCACTTGTCCGTCATCTATTGACGTGCTACTTCAACCACTCACATCGAAGCCAACCCGTGACGCTGATAACAGTCTCACAGTCGCTTCTACGCTATGTCACATCTATGAAACTCCCGCCCTGCGTCCTGATTGGCTGTACCATAAAATCGGTTGCAGAAATCACTCTCAATGGAAGAGGTCCCAGATGGATGTGAGTGAAGCTAGGCGGAGCTAAGCGGAACGAAATTCATCTGGCTAGGGTCAGGTTAGATGATTGGCAGATGTCTTCACAACACACCATATGATTCAGTGTTTCCCACAGAATTGGATTCAATTTGTGGCGGTAGCTGACTTGGACAACGGACAACAATTCATAACGTTTTCTACATAGTTAAAATAAAGGTTCGTACTTCTCCTTGGGACAAGCACTTTTGAATTTTGGAAAACACTTCCATTTACATCGGGATTTTGCAAACATCAGTGAAATTGAAATTGACAAGCAGCTGTAAGTATAAGCATGCAAAATTCGACATCCAAACAGTATTCTAACGTTAGCTTTGAGATACTGCTTGATTGCATAACTTAACTTAGTTTAGTCTCTTCAATGTAGCCTACTATATTGTGATAAGATCTTAGCAGAGTTAACTTTAATGCAGCAGTTTTGAACAAATTTGCGTAGCATGGTCACGATGCTAAGCGGATTTAATAGCAATTTAGCCAGACGTCTTCTATGCAATGCTTCTATGTGGCAACAACAATCCTTCAACAATCGTGAATATTTTGTTAAATGCACGTGCAGAGGAGGGGCAGGGGGCTGCGAGAGAGAGCGGGGCGGGACAAGGAAAGGCTGCGTGGAAAAGCTCAATGGCAATGCAAGGATTTGATCGAATTTAAATTAAATTAAACATAGAATATTTATGTGTGGCGGCCGATTTTTATTTCGGCCGCCACATGGGACCTATCTTTCAAAAAAATATGAACGGGAGTTAATGCAGAGATAACAATTATGAATTCTGCCACGAATTTCACATATGATGTGTGTGAATTTAAAAGATAATTTTTCACGTCAAGAAAGTACTGTTGTTCGATAGACTTAAAAAGTTATGTTGGTTTTGAATCCGCTCAGTGGACTAACAGCTACTGTACATCTCTCGTCTCGAACGATGTACGTCACCAATGTAATAGAGCTGGTAAGTCCCGCCCATCCGCTAAACCCCCAGTGGACCTCTAGATTGAAAAATCGTCAATGCAAGTGAATGTGAGAAAATAATTATTTTCTGGTCCCGTTTGAATTGTGCCATGAATGTGAACATATGTTGTCTGTGAATTTTTAATATAATTTTTCATGTTACGAGTTTGACAGTATATTATATGATTCTTCGGCTATCAGTTGTGGAAAAGACATAACGAGAAAGACTACATGTCCCCTGTGACGTGAGCTAGCTCTAATCGCTAACATTAACTGAGATGCTAGTTTTTGTAACGGCAGGAATAAACACACATGGTAACAAAAATATTCGAAACATGTCTAGCTTCACTCGTTAACACTATGATACAGTGTGATAGTAAAATTGTATGGTTCACTGTGTTCAAAGTCGATCTTAATAACCCTCTACATCTCGACCAACTGATGGTTGTTATGGGAAACTAGTTAGCTGTCGTTGTTGTAGTCCACAAAGTGCTCTCACACAAAGTTTAACTGCATCAAACTTCTACCCGCTCAATAGTAGCATTCTTTACACGAAAATTTATATTAAAAATTCACAGATAACATATGTTCACATTCATGGCAAAATTCAAACGGGACCAGAAAATAATTATTTTCTCACATTCACTTGCATTAACGATTTTTCAATCTAGAGGTCCAGCGGGGATAGCGGAAAGGGCGGGACTTACCAGCTCTATGAAACGATAAGATTAGCTGTTATGCTAGTTAACGGTTACATCTTGCTGCTTGCTGCCTGCTATGTCACTTAACAGTATATGGACGAATACAACTTACCTGATGTGTTTAATCCTCTGACTCGTGGTATTTTCAACAAGGAAAGCCCAATTAAGACCTGTTGCTGGTATGCTTGTACAATCCAGTGTGGCTGTGAATGAACTATCGTCACTAGCGCGACTGATGGGTTTGTAGTCGTTGGAATTACAATCTTTCACAATGTTGTAATTCAATAGTTATGAAACAAACTGCAAATGTATTTGCATGAAAAATTGTCTTTAAAATTGACAAACATCATATGGGTAATTCAAGGCACAACTCGATCGGGACCAGAAAATAATTTATCTTTCCCCATTGACTACCATTCACATTTTTTTGAAAGAGGTCCCATGGTGGCTAACGGAAGGGGCGTGACTTCGGCTCTCTATTGGCATTACAAACTAGCCCCATGCATTTCTATGGAGGATTTTTTGAGTGCTGTGTCTCCACATTAGAAAGTCTCTGGTTTAACATAGAAAGAAAATAGATATAGTGCAATTAACTGCTAGAAAACTAAATTAGGGGATTTTGGGAAATTGAGTCCCACAGTTTAAATGTAGAGTAATAGGTAAATAGTGAAACGGGTCCAGTAACACATATTTCTAGAGGGCCCTACATTTAGATAAGCCACAAGCTTGCTCATGTGTTCTAGGTAAGCGCCCAGCACTACAGAGACAGCTGCTGCCCTGGTGGCGTCCATGTTCTTTTCCCATAAAGACAAACTGGAACGCTAAACGTGCTACAAGTCCGGCAATTACATCACATTTGCGTGTACAACTCAGGCAGTCTGAGCCAAATGAATAGCAGCATCTATTCCAGAGTGGGGCGTGGCCAACAACAGCTCATTTGCATTTAAGACAACAGGCCCAGCCCAGAAACAGCCTATTCTGGGGCTCGTTTCTAGAAAAGTTAGCAACGACGTTGCTCAACCACCGTGGTACGACGCAACCCAGAGGAAAGAAAATGTTAAAATGAGAGCTCCTCTCTTTCTCAATTTCCTTTCCTTGAATTTCCCCTGGAGATCAATAAAGTATCTATCTATCTATCTATCTATCTATCAATTGTTTCTCCTAGACAATAATGAGATCACAGTGATATAAAAATGAGATTATTGCTTTTGTCTCCCGCTTCTCAGGTTTGTCTCTGGAGCAAAAGAGTTAAGTTATCTCAGTGTAGACTCCCTTTAATATACAAATGAGATCTCATCAATATTTTAAATAAAAGAGATCTCTTCACATGCTTGAACCGTTCTCATTCTTAGTCATCTCAGTTTAGTCCTTTTTTGATTTACAAAAGAGATCTCAGCAAAGGCTTATACAATACTCAGACTTGCTCAATTTATATATCTCATATTTTACTCAGGCTTATCCATCAGAGAGCTCTCTAAGTGAACTAATGTAATGCTCATCCAGACCTATTTGTTTTATAAATTAGTCTGATCTGTAAGAGCTCTAGCTGTTGTACAACAATTCTCAAATGATTTTCATTGGCTTATTTGTTTTAATTGCACATATTTTCAAGTTCACATTTGCAAACAGTAGGCCTAACCATGTGATGTGACCACCACACATGAAGATGCTCTGACAGACCTCATCTCAGCTACCATCTATGCCCATATAAGGAGATCACCTGTTAAATTCTCACGCAGGGAGACGACGAAATCGGAGACGCAGACGTTTTCCTGAACGCACTTTTGTCCTCAACCTTTGAGTAGATATTATAATCAATGGTACGTGAAGGCGGCACAATTTGATTTTTGCTACCCCAGAGCTAACTTGCGACTTGTTAGCAAGTTAGAGAAATCAAGTTAGACTCCAGAGGTCTATGATGGTCGGACGTGACAAACTCGCATGCAGAAGACTCCTACCAGAAAATGCAGTCTAGATTTGGCGCCCAGTGAAACCAAGTGAAACGGTGTGTGGGTATGAAGGATTGTGCAGAACTTGCCACCACGAAAAACTCAGAGAAGGTACATTAACATTTTGGTAATTTGCTAACGTTCTTGCATATTTTTAGACTCAATATATCATTGAACAACCTGACGAAGCAGCACATAAAGTTAGCTAGCTAGTTAATGTTAGCTACTTGTAAGTTACATCACTGGCTGTGCCGCTTGTATATAAAGCTAACGTTAGACAATTTAACGTTGCTAGCTTACTTTGCCTTATACAGCTTTAGTCTGTATGTTTTGAATGGTGTTAAGCCATGCTGTAGCCAAAATGCACGGAATTTTAAAATGTCTTTGGGATGTCAGTCAAGATGACAAAGCTAACGTTATTGCCACTGGTTTAAACTGGTTCCAGCTCAATTCCACTGAAAAGAGGCCGGCAGCTTCTTAAAACATTGGAAGACTACGCTAGACCATCAGATCAAATTGCTGAACAAACAGCGTACCAAAATGGTAAGTATATTTTTCCCCACAATATGTTCTAACTTTTGTTTAACCTGCTATAAATTACAGCATATTGTAACAGGAGTGAAAGGGCATTCTTGTAACCCAGGTAAACTAGGAAGTAGCGTTGCTGCGGTCGAGGGATCGAGAAATAGGCAAGTCAGCATCTGCAGTCATGAATAACTTACCAGTCAACATTTCTTTTGCAATTAATAGAATCTGTAGCATGCAAATCAAACCAGCTATTAGCCTAACTGAAATAAAACCATGATATATCTAGGTATGGTGAAGGGTATGTGATGTGGGGCTATCTATCTATCTTTTAATTACAAAGGCCAAGGGAACTTGATCAGGATGCATATTATCCTGAGTCCATTCAATAACTGGCCTTTAAAAATAAAAATCTGCCTGCCTCTATGGGATTTTAACATGGGGGGGTTCCTTACTTATGCCCCCTGTATTTTAAGGAATAACATTTATTAATTTACGATACCCGGTTCATTCACAAAGAATATTGGTGTGTTTAAAGGTTGGATTTTTATCCTCATTTTTTAATTGAGGCATTAAGATCAATTTCCAACAGATGATTTATTGTATTCCTCTCTTTGTCTTAACTTATGCACAGTTGATGGTTTTATAAAGACACCCCTACACCAATAAATAGTTCATGTAGACTGTCACACAATGGTAAGTGGAACATTGGCCACAGCTTGTAACAACTTTCTTTGCGTAGGGATGTGTACACAAGGATGTGTAACCTTGTGTAACTTTGTGTAACTTGGGAATTACAACAGAAAGGAACACGTTTCAGCTAATCAAAATCAATGACTGAAACTGTCAGTTTCAGAGCTATTATTACCACACTGATAGATTGATTTTGCTTATTATTTGCAGCCTACATTATGCACTGTGGAACGCTCTGCGGATGGATAGCTGTGGAATCCGCAAAGGTCAAGAAGGCTTTTGTTACGAGGGCTGGAGGTTCCAAAACATCCATGAAGCTGGGGTAATTTTCTCTTATTTTAAATTATTTCCAATTGTGGTGAGCATTATTGGTGGGCTTTTTATAAAGGGTAGGCCTCTATTGCACTAAGATTATTCAACCTTTATACAGTTAACATCAAACTGTGTAGCTACGAAAGCTACAAAATCACATTGTCATAGAAATTATAGAGGCGGAATTTCCACTAGGGTTTATGAAGATATTTTACAGATGGGCTGAACATGCATCAAAAGTAAAAAAAATGTCATGGCCAAAATGATTAACTCACCAACAATATTTGTTGTATGGTGTATACCAGGGATCACCAAATGGCGGACCGCGATCCGAGTCCGGACCCAGACCATAATAGCCTAATTTAGATTTTCACGTAAGATTTCAAAGCTGCGCTAAATGTTTTGTTGGTTAGGATGACAGCAGTTACTTCAGGAGCTTCAGGAACCATCATTTCGCTTGCTGCTACTCAGCCAGTGAAATCTGTGAATTCTGATAAAGTCGAGTCAGTGAGTAAAGTAGCCTACTATGGGGAAGAGACTGATAGCCTAAAACGAGCGAGGAGAGGAGACGGGACGAGAAACAATCAGATGGATACCTAAGTTAACGATAAGTAAGTTATTTTCAAATCATCGATTGCTCAAAGAGGAGGAAGCTAGACAGCGAGAACAGAGCTTTATATAACGATACGGGGGCAATACCACGCAAAACTGTCACGTCCGTAACGCCAACTAGGCTAAATATGGATGTGACAGTTTTGTGCAGAATTGCCCTGGACCTCTTCTATTCTGAGACAGGCGATTTTTAAAAGCGCTAATTTGAAGCACCTCTACTAGACAAAGCATATTGAGTAAGCATAGGGTAGGCTAGGCCCATTCAACAGTGAACTGAGACCACAGAATATTTTACGATTTAAGAAGGCAATATGATTGATCCACCACAATCTAGTTAAGCCGACATGCATTCACTGCCCAACAACGTGATGTTCCTGGGTTTCCAGGATTTCGGGTCAACATAAAAAAAACTAAAAAAATGAAATTAAACTTGCTGATTAATGGGTTCAAGGAACCAGCCTTGTCTTAGCTCAAATTTTATTTTAAGTTCACGTTAAGATCTTTAAAATAGCCAAGGCTACTCAGTTTTTCTCCCCAATCACTCTTATCTTGCCTTATTTCTCCTCATTTCGAATGTTGCCTTTTAGGCTACTTATTTTATTTCACATTAAAGGTGCCATGTGTAAGAATTGAGGTAAAAATATCCAAAAGATGAGCTACACGCATCAAAAGAATGAGAAGAAATAAGGGCGATGATGTCATTAAAAAAATAACAAGGTATAGTGCTGCAGAGATATCAACCTGAATTAGCATGCTAAATTACTAGCCACAGCCCGACAGGTGTCATAATACCAGTTTCGGCCATGGGAGGCAGTATGCGGACAACATAACCGCTAGCCAAACTGCAATACACGAGTCTCGGTTGTTACTCTAGGGTAAACCAGCTCACTTTCTGGAGGTATACTGCCCCCATCTTTTATGGAATGTGGAGTATGAATTGATTTTTGGCGGACATTACACATGGCACCTTTAAACATTAGGCCTAGGCCTACAATCTTCTTGAATTTCCCCTTGGGGATCAATGAAGTATCTATCTATCTATCTATCTATCTATTTATCTACAACTAGGCTCCATCCATCCATCCTAATATTATATATACACAGTGGCGATTCTAGACATTTTTAACAAGGGTGGCACTAGTAAGGCACTGATTCAAGGGTGGCATGAGGCAAAACATCCAGATAAACAGAAACAGGCTCAAGATGTGAAATTAGCACATACATTAGGGAAACCAGATGCAAACACCATACTCATAAATTGAAGGACAAAAAAACAGAAATACCTTACTCTCACATAAAATGTCTTTGTATTTGAATAAAATTTAATACAAACATATTAAACTTAATTATCTAAGTTGTCTGTCACTGGGCTATGGTGTTCTAAAACAAATTCCATCATGGGGACATTAAAATATAATCAATTTTATTATATTACTGTAAATGAAGATATACAAAATATACTCATCCAAGACATTTCCCCCACTCTATGGCCATCTATTTTTGTAGCTGTTACAATAATTTGACCTGCTTTTTTGTCTATTTGTTTATTTTCTCAAGAAACTTGAGGTTGGTATGAAGGAGTGTATTGTGTATGTGAGCAATTTCATCTTCCTGAATCTCAATATTATGATCACAACAAGTCTGGGCAAATTATTAATAAAATTTTCACGTGGGGTAACTTGTTGCAGGGCAACCATAACCGGTTCCATGTCTTCCGATTAGATCAGTGGTTCTTGTGGTGGGTCGCGGAACCATTCTGGGTGGGTCGCGGAGCTTGTGGTTAAAAGAAAAGAGAAGAAATCGCCCATTTCAAATAGACTTAAATTGAGACGAAATGGTGCAGAATCCACAGTGTGCGATGTTCACAATTGCTGGAACATGAGTGAAAATACCTCATAATAAAGTACACCTGTCAAAGACAGACAGACACCAGGAGTTGGAGACTTCACAAATGTAATGCCAAACAGCATGTTCCAAACAAATAGGCCTACAGGCACTTTGCCTTTCTTAGCATGTAGCTCACCAAATCTGTTGTCTTGAACGCTATAAAAAATATATGGGTCGTGACTTCATGAACATGGGAAATTGTGGGTCCCAAAGCCAGACCAGTTAAGAACCACTGGATTAGATGATTAATCATCAGTTTCTTTTAAAGTTCTCAAGAAACTTGAGGTTGGTATGAATTGGTGGATGTGAGCAAACATTGTGCACGTTGCACATGGTGCAACTTCTTGCAGGGTAACCACATAACCGGTTCCATGTGTTTGAATTGGATGACTTCCATGTGTTTGAATTGGATGACTAAAGTTCTCAAGAAACTTATCTCCCTGAATCTCAATATTCTGATCACAACAACTCTGGGCAAATTACAAGTCAGCACCAGTGCTGCATTTATTGTTTTGCACTTTTATAATCACATCACCAAAAGTAGGTTATTGGTTTTACCAAAATAATTTGGCACTATTTTTAAACTACAAACCTATAAAGTATTTTGATACAAAATATGATGCCATTTTTTTCCAACTAAATAAAATAAAAATGACAACATACTATTTTGTATTTTACATACATGTATCAGACATACTGCCTATCCCTGGCTGCAGCAACTCAAGCTAGGTAGTACTGATTGTTTTGTGTTTATGTTAGTTTTGATCCAATTTGACAGGTTTGCTATGTTGCCCACCCAAAATTTCTACCAGCCCACCCAAATATAGTAGCCTAGCCTAGGTTAGAACCAGCCCTGCCCTGCATGGAGACATATTTTACGATGATAATGGAGAAAATGTTAGCAAAACTTTAGGTTTTTGTTAACGGAATCTCCCGACCCTCATTCATCTATTTGCGCAACAGCCCACATTCTGCCTTCAATCCAGCGAGACAAGTGAAATATTTTTTTTTTTTAAAGCTGTCATCGTCATAGGCACGATATTTAGGCTACCTCTCTTAAGCCTACACAAAGTTGCGTATTAAGGAGTATTTCCTGATCGGGGAAACCTTTCGTTCCGCAGTTCAATTGTGCCGCAGGCCAATAAAGGCAAGTGTGTTTGCCACTTACATTTCTGACGTCTGACACTTCACACTGCTGCAAGTGCATCAAGAAAGGTCCCGCCTTACACCATGTTAATGGCCAATCGTAGACTAGGATTTGGGGTGGCACCTGGGGTGGCCAATCGAATCTCAAGGGTGGCCTGTGCCACCCGGAGCCACCCCTCTGGCTCCGCCCCTGTATATATATTATACATACATACATATACATAGCCTAAACATTATGATGCTCCGGACCTTTGCTTGAGGAAATTTTCTGTAACGACCTCGCTGAAGATTAATTGAATACCCCTGGTGTATACTGTATTTTCTGTATTTCATTTTTGTTCTTGACAATTGTCAGTGTCTCTTGAGTGATCAGAGCTAAATGTTTTGGGCTAATTTAGATGTAATATTGAGTCATTGTCTTTGATTTACCGGATTGACCCTAAAGCACTCCTTGTTTACAAATCACTTAAAGGACAAATCCGGTATGAATTGATCCATAGCTCTTGTTGGAAATCACTGTGTGCTGTTCATAGGAAAAAGAAAATGTGGCACAGCCAATTCTGAGTTATGGACAGGGAAGTATAGCCCAGAGCCGTAAGTACTTTTGGTATTCCTGACATAATGCAGGGTAGCCGCGGGGTCTTAAAAGTCTTTAAACGGTCTTAAATGTCATGTTCCTTAATTAAGGTCTGAAAAAGTCTTAAATTCTGTTGCCAAAGTCTTAATTTTTTAAACGAAGGTCTTCAATTTTAATTATACTAGCCTGCAAGCAAGGTGAAATGGGGGAAAAAACTAGCCTGGCGGGCCATCCTATATCATTGAAATGTATAGTCTGGAATCGAGCCATTCACCTCACTTAATCCAAGGGGCGGGCAGAGAATTGTCTTTTAAACTGCCTAGGCATGCAATAGGCCAGCGCTACGACCATATCCGTATCCGGTCGGCAAAACGGCAAATACATCCTTCTTCGAAAGGAATGACTTAAGTGCATTGTGTTGCTCAACTTTCAAAGAAAAGCACAAGTCCAACTCCTCCAAAGTTGACGCCAACGCCGATTCAAACAACCGCTCTTCGTTTGCCATAGCCACCTTCCTTGTTGTTCACTGTCGCAGGACTGTCGCCATCCTGTTAAGCCTGCCTTAAAGGTCCAGTATGTAGGAAATAATGGAAAATACTGTAACCATTCCAAAAATGATCACCATATGTTGTCAGAGAGTGAGGAAACACGATGAATTGAAGTAATGGCTTATTTGACAACATTACTCTAACCCATGAAACCCCGTAAAACCCATGAAAAAAAATCAGTTACGGGGCGGAATCTCTTGGAATTTTCGTTTATGTTTTGAACGATTAATTCTAGAATAGCGTATTAATAATGGGCTAGCGCGTCCTCCTATTTGGGTTGCCAAATTAGCAAAGGCCAACTGTCAACAGCTGTCAGTTGTAGTCATGAACGCCTACAAGAGGCAGGCAAATTTCCAAAATTAAAACAAGAAACAAATTAAGTGGACATCGGAGGAGCTTCCTGAGATGGTGACGTCTTCGTCAAATGAAGAATATCAAGTCTGACGCAGAGCTGGCCATATTTCTCCACAACAGGTAGCCTAGGCTAAACTTCATCTGCATCGCTAACTTCAGCTACATATGTTACGTTGGTTAGAGAGGTATTTTTTGTTTTCACTGTTTCCGTAATGTGTAGCTGGGTCATGGTTGGAGAAACGTTAAAGCAGCTGCAGGTCAACTAACGTTAGCTAAGTCTTCATTACATCTGGCAACCCAGAAGAGGCTCGCGTCTGGTAGTCTTGAGAACGTTCACCAGTGTTTTGATTTTGGCCAACAGAACGTTCGGTAACAATCCTACAAATCGCACCTTTAAGACTCTAACAAAATAGAGCGCTGTGATTGGATGACGTCCACGGCGTTAGCCAATAGAAATCCCTATTGTTTGATACTAGACGTACAGGCTGAGCAAATTAATTTGCCGCCGCTAGGGTGCGTCTAGATTTCTAGGCTAGGAAAAAACAACAACAATGTGAAAATTCAACAGGGGGTTGATTAACGTCAGAGATCGTCTAATTTAGTGTTGCACGGTGCACCGATACTACAAAAGTGTCGCAATAGCTATTAGCAGTTGTCACAATACCTAATTTTATTAGTATCAATACTTTTAAGAATGACCGTGTTCTTGTTTGTGTGCACAAGGCATGCTTCTAGTGCCTCCTCCCCAAGCCTGTGTCTGTGCGTCTTTTCTCCTCACACACATATGCGCAGCTGTCGTGCCATAAACAGCGAGACATGGCTGCTAGTTTAGCTTAAGTGATTCTGTTGTAACACATAATAATAGGCTAATATCAAGTTGATTTGCTCACTTGCACCTCTCAACTTTGTGTTGCTAACCTACCTAGGCTATGAGATGTACGTAGGTCTACTATTGGGTTTAATGTCATTTAGAAATAGGCAGCGCAACCTTTGCAAACTTTTACATCTGGAGAGAGCTCCTTGCTAACTAATTCTGCTGGCTCAGGTCATGTATGTCATTCGTAATAATAAATCATTATTGAACATGATCCCTTCTATGAACTTGATAGTTTTTTATTTACATTTATTTTATCTAATGACAGACAACAATGAATTGCATCCACATATCCTTATGCATTATGTGCAACTATTATTCACTAGCCTAAAACCGTGAGACTGAAGGCTACAGTAATTACTCACGTATTTCTTAAAGTGACAAATCTCTCAATTATCACTCAATTACACCTAGGCCTACACACCACATTAAAATTTGCCTAGGTGTAATAGTTTAAGAATAAATATTAAGTATTCAAATGACTAAATATGTTTAGCAATTAAGCAGATTAATAGTAATTATGCAGATTAAAAAATACTATACATTAACTGTACACTTTATATGAATTCGAAGGTATATGAAATAGAAACATATGAAATAAGCCATAATTTTCCGTGTGTGTGGAAAGAGTCAAGCAGAATCTAGGATGCCCACTGGTGTGAATGATAACACTATATTCAATATTACTGATGATATCAAGGTGGTCTGGGCCCCCAAATCAAATACATTTTTTAAGAATTATCGAAGAAGTATCGAAATCGCAATTCTTGATGTGGTATCGGTATCGAAACAATAATTTTGGTATCGTGGCAACTACACTAGTCTAATTTCTTAGGATATGCGCAAACAATACTTTGGGTTTTCGCACCGGCAGCAATGAACATAATCAGTCGAAAGGAGAGGACAGCACATCATGGGGAAGTGTTGTTTTAATTGTCATTATGGATTTGATCTGGTGTTTTACAACCGCATAATGGGTGTGATGTAGGTCTTAATTTTCATGTAAGTGGTCTTAAAAAAAGTCTTATTTGGGGTGGTCAAACCTGGGGAAACCCTGTAATGGAAAGAAGATACCGAAGGCTTTTTTGCCATATTGAGTCAGCTTTACTTTCTTGTCCCTAACTTGTCTAGGTTATGACACATTTTATTGTTCTTTGTCCTTTGGACAGTGCCTGGTGAGCTCGAACAACAAGGCTTTGAATCAGTTTACACCAGATTTGCCCTTCAAGTGTCTTCTTGAATTTCCCCTGGGGATCAATAAAGTATCTATCTATCTATCTATCTATCTATGAGACTGTGTGACATGTTCCAGCAATACTCATCACTTAAGCCTCACTGATCACAGGAGAAATGTTCCTGTTGAAACCCACTATCAGAACTAAACAAGGCAACGCTGTATTTAGTTGTTATGCGTTCTGACTATGGAGCCAGCTCCCAGATGACAAAAAAAATTGCCCAAATTACTTTTTTGACATCAGGACTCTGAACTAAACTATTTTCAGATGCCCTTTTTTTTTACACTGAATAGGCTTAGTCCAACCAAAACAAGGTTTTGCCTAGTGGTAAGCTGGATAGGGGTTAATTCTAGCCTGACAATACAGTTTACTCACTAGATGAGGTGAGGGAATTCAACAAACTTGTTTAAGCTTGACAAATATATCAATACAATCTGTTTTTCAATTGGGCAACATATAGCAAATGTGAGTGGTAGCTATCACATCCCCCATTCTGTGTTTTAAGTGATTAATAAGGTGTGTCTGATCTTTGTGCTGTATCAAAATTCCCACAGTTATGAAAGCAGACGGTCAAACAAATGTCTTACTTTGTATTTTTGAGTGGCTCACAAACTAACAATGTTCTATTTTCTGCTCTTCTCTCCCTCCTCCCTTTGGTTGGTTCCACCACCAGGATAAAAGACGCAGATTGACCAGCCCACGCTTTCATCCACCATTGTACACAGTATGGCACGCTTTGGTACAAATGTATAGATAGACTTAAATTGTCATTGTGCAGTTGGTCCGTACAATGCAATTTGCTTGTGCAGCTTTTAAAAATAATACTCACATACACAAAAAAATTAAAAATGAGAATACACAATTTTTAAAAAGAACATATCAAGGCATTAACATGCTTCCATTGCTTGAAGTCCATTTTAAAGTGCAACTGTGCAAGCTCCCATTGCTTAAAGTCCATTTTTAAAGTACAACTGTTTTGCTTTGTTTTATAAAATAAAAGTTTGAAATGCTATGGAGTGCCCTATTTTTTGACCCTCAAACTGATATCTCAATTGTAACTCCTACTTCTCAACAGTTTCTCATTGCAATGTCTCCTCATTTGCTCTATTATTTCTCCTAAGGAGAAACAAGTTGTAAATGAGACTACACTCAAACATATAAGAGATCTCCCGTATTTCTCCTGCTTCTCAAACTAATATCTCTTATGTGACTCCATCTGCTCTATTATTTCTCCTACAGTAAGGAGAAACACGTTGTAAGTGAGATTACACTCAAACATATAAGAGATCTCCTGTACTTCTCCTGCTTCTCAAACTAATATCTCTTATGTGACCCTTACTTGTCTTATTGCTATGTGTCTCATCTTTTGCTTGTTTTATTTCTCCTAAGGCAAAATTAGGAGAAATAATTGTGACAAAAGTAATACTTAAATGATCCTTAAAAGATAATCACCATTTTGCCTCCTTAGCAACAGAAGGGATACAAATGAGAAGCAAAAGTTTCCTCTGGGAACTTGCGACCAAACAACGACATTGTTTCCAGAAACCATCTGTGTCGAAATTCGCTACCTCCGGCGTTTGAACATTGTATTTCCAACAATGTTGTTGATGATGCAGTGATACATATCATTGGTGAAAACAGTGGCAACGTGTAATACCCCACCCCCTAGAAATTCTCTGCCATGGCCTATGTCGACATTTTTCTAATTTAAACCGAGTGATTAATGCTGGCATTGTCATTGCCATCAGCAAAAACCTAAACCTATTGCAAGCATATAAAGCAGTTGACTTAAGCCGACCAATATGTGTCATTATTTGTTATTCATTATTTAATACCTATGTTGGAAAAAATATATAGCCTACACGAATTTCAGGGTATATCAGGCTTAATGGCATCACGTCGATGCTCTGCGCGCTTGATCGGAGTTCGCATCCTAGCTCTCCTTTTCATTACTGAGTAAGAGTAGGCCTACGAGACACAATAATGGGTTTTGACCATAAATATTCATGCATATAGTTACTTTACATCGAGAGACCAATGACATCAGTCAAAAACAATTGAATCCATGTGTCACTAGTTCACCTGCAGGTAGCGAGTATGGTGCGGGAATCGTGCCAAAAACCTTCCGACCGTCCATCTGATCAACCAACCAAACATCATACAACCCGCCTTACTGACACGAACTGTGGTCGCTCGGTCAGGTAATCTGTAATCCAGGTTACCAGGTGAGCGTCCACACCCATCTGCAAGAGCTTGTCTCCCAGTCTGATGGGTTGGATGGTGTTAAAAGCACTTGAGAAATCAAAGAACATGATTCTCACAGCACTTTTCCCCTTGTCTAGGTGAGAATATGTCCTGAGTAGAAGATAAGTGATGGCATCATCCACGCCCACTTACTCCAGGTATGCAAACTGTAACAGGTCTAGTGCATGGCGTACCTGGGGTCTGAGCATACCTAAGACCAGTCGCTCCATTGTCTTCATCACATGTGATGTAAGAGCGATAGGTCTGTAGTCATTAAGCTCACTAGGGTGTGGCTTCTTAGGGACAGGGGTGAGACATGATGTCTTCCACAGGGTTGGAACTTGTCCAAGGCGTAGACTCAAATTGAAGATGTGCTTCAGTGGCTCCCCCAGTTCAGCAGCACAGGCCTTGAGTAGCCTTGGACACAGTCTGTCAGGCCCCGGTGCCTTATTGGTGTGCAGTTTCTTCAGTTGAGCTATCACTTGATCTGTTGTGATGATGGGGGGGTGTAAGGGGAGGGGAGGGGAAGGGGTGCATCTGGGATCTGTGTGTCTGATGCAATAGAATAAATCTTTAATGTCCACCAAGGTGGACATTTTTCTTTGGCTCACCAGACATAAAAGACAGAGACATACAGCCACAGTATCATCTCAGACATATGAGTCGAAATATCATGATAAAATACATAGAACAAAATAAGATTAAAAAATACACAAAAATAAGAGTTAAAAAAGAGTAAAAAAAATAGCATCTCAGTTTGATATTGTCACTTGGTCTGATTGAGGATACTGATGGCATTTGGAATAAAGGATTTTAAATACACTTTTTGCCAGAGGCACTCTGTAGCGCCTCTCAGACTTCAGGAGCTCAAACTGGCTAGAAAGAGGGTGTGTACTATCTGCAATGATTTCCCTAGCTTTTTTCCTCATTCTGTCAGTACTGTATATATTTGTCTCAGATGTCTTTGAGGTCTTCCTACTATTAGTTACTAGCCATTGACACTATCCTGTTTAGTTTGTTTTTGGATCTACAGCTTAGGTGTCCAAACCAGGCAGAGAGGTGGAAGGTTAACACACTTTCAATGTGTGTGGTGTATACTCAGTTATCTGAGCACTAATACCCAGACGGCTTCTGAGGAGACGTTGTTTTCGAGCATTTCTTAAAAATGTACTCGGTGTTGTCTGAAAAACTCAGATGGTTGTCATCTGTAAAATAAAATTAAATAAATAAAATTAAATAAAATAAAAAAAATAATTAAATAAAATAAAAATTAAGCAATAGGATAGATTAATCATTGAGTCACAAGATAAACATCTACTTCGTAATTTTTGGTTAGGCGGTTGTGATTTTTGGTTAGGCGCTCTGGACACCAACTGAAACTACCAAGGAACGACCCAGGGGCAGTCGCACTTTGCGTCCTTGTTTGCGATTGAAAGTTCGAACTACCTTTCCTGAAAGGGACTGAAACTGGTAAGAATGGAGCTGCTGATAATGTGGGGAATAGTTTGCAAAACTGCTTCAGGGACATGCTTTGCACAACCCATAGGTCTATTTTGACTTGTTGAAAAAGAAGTATAATATGGGACCTTTAAGTTATCATTATGATTTATGAAAATTAATTAAAATGGAGCTCATCTGCATCAAGGAATGTTTTTTTTCTATTTTGGTTTGAAAGGACAACATTCAGTTTGAAAATATTGCATTAATATTCCTTTAAAACTGTCCCCAGCCATAGCTCTTTCTGAAAGTAAATCATAACAGATTGGTCTGTTGATTCTCCCGTTGAATCTTAAAATAGAAGTATTCAATTAAATATGGTGTGTCATCATCTTTTTAATGCATGTTTAATGTCTTTCAATCAGTCATATTTTACATATTTTATGAGATTAAAAGTAAGGGAAATTGCATCACTATCTAGATCTTTCATTAAGCAATCAGAGGTGAACGCACAGCATCTTATCATGGACACGTCCCTCAAGTAAACTATTAATTCATAGCACTTTTCATGTGACAAACCACAACAAGCATGCACATTACATGAACCCAATATGAGAAGATGTAATTTTCACAAACATTTACTCAAAAATACAAAATACTGATCTTAACAGATTTTAAAGGATTAAGTTATTAAATTAAAGATATTACATCGGAATGTAAGACATTTATGAGAGCTTGTATAAGGGCTTGATATAAGAATCAAAGGGTGGCCCCTAGTTCAGATGCATCCTGTGAGTGGTGTTTCCTGCGCCATGCATCTTGTACCCCATATCGTCCACACTGGCAAAGTGGGCGCCCAGGGAGGTGATGCCCGCACTGTTGACACGGCCGCTGAGGATCCTCAGTTCGCTCTCGCTGTTGGTGGGGTAGTGGGTGAAGGACAGGCCCAGGGGTTGACCTGCGGCCAGGAAACGACCTCTGTTGGTCACAAACTGCAGCTGGTAGATGAAGTTGTTGGGGTTGTACTTCCCTGACACCTGGACGATGGCCTCGCCCTCGAAGAGGGACATCTCCACGCGGTTAGTTGTGTTGCGGCCAACCCGAGGAGTCCAGGCGAAGCCATACTTTAGCTGAAACCTGAAAGTGATCAATCGTATAAGAGGCAGGTTATTCTCAGTGTAAAGTCAAGAGGGTTAAAGTTTTCAGTTTACAGCTAAAGCTGCCTTCCCTCTCTGCTGAGGAACAGCAAAAATAGAGGGAGGTGATATAAATGGCCTTCATTTTTGGAGCAAGAAGCTTATTTTCCAAAAGCAAACATGGCTAACATGCAGATCTATATTTAGATCTTTAAAAAATACACTGCAAAAGTAATCTAAAATGTAAGTATTCTACAACTCTGATGGCTTAGACTATTTGTTTTGATCAGCACAACACATGTGAAATCAGATAAACTAAGGGCTACGACATTAAGTTTGCATATATTACCCGGTGACAATGTTGTTGTTCTGCTCCCACATTCTAACAGCGGTGATTGGGCCAAATCCAGACGTGGCATACCGGGTTCCGGTGCCGCTGCCCACGGGTTCAGAGAAAGAGTACCGATCCGGCTGGACTGTGAGACAAGAGGAGAGTTCACACGTTAGGAAACGTTATCACCCATTGCCATAGCAACCCTCATTATCACCCACTTTCACAGCTCACTTCCCCGGCGCCGTGTATGGTTTGACGGTGTCACACCTCCACCGCCGCTTCCTGCCGACATTTGCCGCTGTGAGACTGACTCACTGCATTTGTTGGCAGTCAGCTGCTGATCGTGCAAGCGGTGTGGCGGTGCCGGGGTTCATGGCCTGTTTAGAGATGTGTACAAAGTAGGCTACTCACACTGAGCCCAGGCGGTCGAGCACAGAAGACACAGGGCCAGCAGCGCAAACATGTCTGCAACAAGACATAACATGACCTTCACATCAATATTCAATAAGTAACCTAGGCTACACATTGTACATGTTCATATTCATATAAGTAAGGATGTCTGTTGGAAACATGAAATCAAGAGTATTCTTTGAATAATTCTAAATTTCACCTGTAGGCCTATCACTTTTGACCTTGAAGTAGTCAAGACAGTATTTAAGTAATTTTAAAGCCAGCCCTTGGTGTATGTATAGTTGTTCAAGGTGTTTCTTTATATAAATTAATACTTTGAAAATACACAACTTTTAAATCTTGGGATTTGTCTGAAAGGCTCTCACCGTCTCTGTAGGCGTAGGGTCCAAGGAGAAGTTGGATATGAGCTTCTGAGCAGGAGATTCTGAATGATGTCTACTTGCCATCTGTCTGCTTACATTTATACTGTTTTCAGTGAATGGTAATATTGCAAACATACAGTTCAGGTCTATTGTTCATCTATTGTTCGACTGGTAATTGCAAAACCCTTTCTGTACAATATGGCAGAAATAAGAGGAAGGACAGGATTGCAAAATGTTTCCCTGACAAAGACAATGCTCAGACTTAGTGGGGACTTTCAGCGATTGTGTTTAGTTAAGATATATTTTCCAGTGTAAAACAATGGCTTTGTATATGAACTGAGATCGAATCTTTATGTGTCATCACACCATTTATGGGGTGGATCCATCGCAGTAGAACATAAAATAACAGAAAAGTGTGTTGAACACAAAATAAGTATCACTTACGACAGGTTTTATGCTAAAAGTAAGATTTACAACATTATTAATAGATACATTAGTTATAAAATGCCTATAAACATTTTAAAGTATCACCACCCTTAGATATTTCCCCCTTTTTTGCTTTATAAATTAATTTACAGTATGTTGGCCTTTTTTACAATAATTTACAAATGTCAAAGTGGAGGCAGACTTCTATAAAGAATGTTAATTAATTAATTAAAAAATATATGATGTAGAATAAGTGGTTGCATAAATATTCAACCATCTTAAAATGACTGACCTAAATCAACAGCAGTCAAGTCAATTGATGCTAGTAGTCTAATCAGTATTCCTGGCTACAATTCCACCACAATGACAAAATACTGTACCACTCTAAGCAAATCTGAGAAAATGTTATTGAAACGCATAAGTAAGGGGATGGATACAAAAAAAAATTCAAATCACTGAACATCCTCTGGAGTTCAATGAAATCCATCATTAAGGAAAGTAAGGAATATGGCAAATGTGTGAATCTGCCTAGAGCAGGTCGTCCCCAAAAATTGAGTGGCCATTCAAGATCAATACTGGTGGGGGAGGCCACCACAAGACCAATGACAACTCTGAAGAAATGAAAAGCTTCAGCAGTTGATATGGGAACTCTGCATACAACAACTATTGCCCGATTTCTTCACCAGTCAAAGGTCTATGTGAGTGGCAAAGCCCTTATTAAATCACAAATTAAGTTCACCCAAAGACTTGGGAGACTCTAAGGTCAAATGGAAGAAAGTTCTTTGGTACGATGAGACCAACATTAAGCTTTATGGCCATCAGACTAGACTCTATGTTTGGTGGACACCAAAAACTGAACATAATCACAAACGCACCATCTCTAATTTCAAGCATGGTGGTGGTAGCATCATGCTGTGGGAATGCTTCTCAACAGCAGTCCCTGGATGGCTTGTAAAGGTAAAGGTAAAATTAATTCAGCAAAATATATGTAAATCCTGTACCAGTGGCCAAGTCAAAGTCCAGACCTTAATCCTATAGAAAATCTGTGGTTGGACTTAAAAAGGGCAGATCCATGCAGATAATCTTTTGCAACCAAAGGTGCATCTACTAAATATTGACTTGAAGGGGGTGAATATATGCAGTCTCTTATTTTGCATTATATATTTTTTAATAAATTAACATTACTTAGAAATCTGCTTTCACTTTTTAAAGAGGGGTATGTGTACATTATTGTAAAAAAATGCCCCATTAAATTGTCCAATATTCAATTTTTAAAATCAATAAAAGGGGAAATATCCAAGGGCGGTGAATACTTTTTATAGGCAATGCATGTGACAAGTGACAAAAGGAAAAGGTGTAGTAACAAGATAATGACGTGTATTTGTAACTACACATTCATGTCATATATACACAGGATTATATTTAAACCAGTAGAACAGGCTTGGCCTTGAGCTCAGTTTAATGGTTCAGTTAATGCATTTCACTTCCTCGAACTAGGAAACGGAAACGAACAGAGCACGAACGTCATTGAAGATCAACTGTATTGTGTTCAAATAGTCATATTAATTGAGCAATCCATTATTCTAATTGACTTACATAAGGTACGCATATACTGTGAAAAAAAGGAAGAGGGTTTGTCACAGTTACTAAACCATAAAACATGAAATTATAGAAACTCATATTTTTCTTTCAAACACAATGTTATTTTGCCAGAGCAATGAATTATCTAACAGAATCATGTAAGATCAGTGTGAAGCACCTAAGTACTGTACCAGGAAGGCAAATGAACACAGGGGATGTCTAGTCTCAAACCGCCTACTTGCACACTTCAAATACTTAGTATAGTATATTGTGCAGATAGTGCCAAAACTCAGTGCACTGAAAGTACCCGGATGAAGCCCTAATGACTGTCAAAAAGCTCAGTGTGGAACAATGGACACTACTTACACTAAACGGGCGCCAACAGGCATCAATTCCAGTAAATCTTTTTTTAACATAAGTGTTGCTTTTGGGAAAACGCTAACCATCGAAAAGTGGGCACTACCAAAGCAAGTGCTCAGTGCACACTAGCAGTGTACTAACAGAAGTATGCGGTTTGAGACACAGTAGTGTCACCTTTTCATTGAGTTCCCATGAGCCAAGAACACTGAGATAAACACACAGCTATCCATGTTGCCAAAAGTTTTCATATGGATTTTCTTAAAGAGATTTATGTAGAGATCAATTTGGAGCTGGGTTGTATCGTATGTATGCTTTCAGATGAACCATGCTTTGTTCCCAACCATGAATGGGTATTGAACATGCACAACGTATAAGTGGTTCTATGATGCATATTTTCCACCCCAATGAATGCTTCTGAATTTTGGGCACAAGTTAGGCACACTGTTGGGAAAGCACATCATGACAGGCGGGGCTTCAGTGATGTCACCTGTGGTGGTAATTTGGTTAAATGCACACCTGTCCTGCAATCATGGCTCACAATTAGTTTCAGACCTTTGTGAAAAGACTGTCGGCCCGTGTTGCCCTCATGTGTGTTTGCCTGTTGTGTGCCCGACAAACTTGGACCTGTCTCATTTGTTTCATTTGGATTTTTACACCACCACCACAAGAAAACTAACTGAACATATTAAGAAAACCGACGCTTGTGCTATCCAGGAAGCGCGTTGGTAGTGAGCTATACCGGGGCAGTGAGAGCCACAGGCCAAGTGACCTCTCACTGGAGCTCTGCCAAGCTGACACACACACACACACACACACACATTTAGAAGTCTTACTTTCTACGTCTTTACACCACATAGGGCCAGTGTGTAGGTTAGCATTTTTTGGTTTTCCATTTGGGTTGCGTTGCGAAGATTTCAGCTATAAACTTCATACCCTAGACAACGTAGCTAAATTATTTGGATGCTGCGGCCTCGGTCACTTTGTAGTAATATTCAGAATGTTTCATGTCAAGACTTCATCTTTGAAGTCTTTAATCTCAAAATGATCTTCCATTAACATTGATGTCACAATACTAAGTACATCTGAATGCCTACTGTCAGTATATGCCTCCACCTGGGCAGATTCCTGTAGGCCCTAGATGGGTCAAACCTGGGTTACCCATGTATTAATCCCTACATGGAGCCCATAAAGCACCCATCATCAGCCCATCTGGGCTAACCCATGTAGAGCTACCATGGAAACCGAGGACAAAATTAACTGACAAAATTAACATTTTTCATAAACAACGGTTATCGGATGCGTTCCTGAGCCCATGCAAAGATTTCCACAAACAGATCTGTTTTTGTTGCTGTGCCATCGGAGGTCCTGAAGACCACAGCCATTCAATACTGTTTTTCAGCCATGTCCTTTGAATACAAAGATTTATCTGGACTGTCTGTATTTTAATGATACCTTAGATGATGAAATCACTTTTTTCCCATTGAGGATTAATACTCTTTTATTGTTGCAATATCTTCCCACACACTGAATAGCTCTGCATCTTCATTTCTGAGAGACTAACAAGAATGCTACTCTGGCTGCACAACTGAAGCGCTCCGTTCGCGTAGCATAAAAAATAATTTTGGAAGACTGGTCTAATTTTTTCAAATGTACGCACCGCTACCACCTCAGGGGAAGCTAATTGTTGCGGCAGACACAACGTGAATGGAATGCTTCAGTTGCACAGCCAGTGTAGCCTCTCTGGGATGTTTTTTTTTTATACCCAATCATGGTGCCAGTTTACTTAATTAGGCGTACATTTTTCACCTTTTGTTTTCTTTAGCATTACAAACTTTCCTAGCCTTTTTTTTGTTCCAGTCCCTATTTTTTAAGGTGTGTTGCTGGCATCAAATACCATATATAATATATTTTTATGAAGTACCATAATTTGTCAGTTTCACATTTTGATATGTTGTCTATATTCCTTTTGCAACTAAACATGGGTTTACGTAATTTGCAGGTTATCACATTCTGTTTTTCATTTACATTTTACGCATTATCCCAAGTGTTTATTCAGATATTACCACTGATATTTATTCTATTTTTTATTGTTTTATCAATCCATTTGATCTTTTTTTATTATATGTGTGATGAATAGAGATCAATAGAGGCATCATATGCATGCAAGGTGATGAACAAAGTGTTCATCTTCTTTCCTTTTCTCTTCTCCGATATCACATTCATTTACTGTTTCTCTGCTATCAGATGCCATCTAAATAATGGAAATTCCCAGCATATTTCTGGTCGAGTTTCATCACACATCTAGTTAGCCTGCCTCTGTGCTGGGGATGCAGGATGTAAACTGATCCTGCTTCTCGCGATGTCTGAGACTTTGTGAGACTGAAGGTCGGCGGGTACGATACACTGAACTTGCAAGCGGCATATTCTTCCTACAGGCAGTAGGGGCGGGCGAGAAAGTCTTCATTCACCCTGTAATGAGTCATTTAACCATATACCAACTTACGAAGATGATTAATTAACACAACAACATTGCCTGGTGTCCCTTTAAATCTCAGCATACACAATAAAAGATAATGAAAGGTCCACTGCATTTTAAAACTTACATTTATTCCAGAAACAATTTAAGGTTTGATTACAGATTTCAGTAGAGGATAGCATTTATATGAAATATAGGATTTATGTTGACAAAAATAGAAAAGTTTATAGCTGAGAGATCAAAAATGTCTGAGGTTTGAAAACTTTCAGTAGGACATTCGCACAGGAATTCACAATCATTTATATCAGCATTGCATTGGTGTTAGCTCTGTATTTATGCCAGTGCATTGCTATTGGACACGTCCACTCTTCCCCAGTGTGCCCCCAGAGAGGTGATGCCGTTGCGGTCGAAGCGGCCACTCAAGATGCGGAGCTCGCTGCCACTGTCTGTCGGGTAGTGGTTGAAGGACAGTCCACTGGGTTGCCCAGCTGAGAGAAAGCGCCCCCTGCTAGTCACAAACACCACCTGCTGTATGAATCTGCTGGGGTTGTATTTCCCAGACACCTGCACTATATGGCCTCGTTGTCAAAGAGAGTTATCTCCACTCTGTCCGTGCTATTCTGGCCTACACGAGGAGTCCAGGCGAAACCATACTTCAGCTGAAACCTATGCAGAGAGAATAGAAGTCAATAAATATACAGATATAAATATATACTATAAATACAGAAGAATGAAGATAAATAAACAACGTTTGAATATCAAGATCTTGATGTTTGATGGCATGGCATCCTACACTTAGAGTAGGCTAATTACAGTAATTCATAGGATTTAATAAAAGTTTATTTATGTGCATCAGAGGTACATGTTATTCAACATGAAAATATAATGCAAAACATATGACATCCATTTTTGCATGCAGCTTTTATGCAGGGACTGTGAGATGTTTACCCGGTGATCTGGTTATTGTTCTGCTCCCAAACTCTGACCGCAGTGATACGTCCCTCTCCAGAGGTGGCGTAGGCTGTGCCAGTGCCTCTGCCAACAGGCACAGAGAACGAGTAGTAATCCACCGCACCTGTGAAGACAAGGAAACGCATGTCCAGAACATCTAAGTCATCACCAAAGCTCCTGCCCTCAGCACAGTCTGTCTGGCTGAAAACTGACTGATAAGGTCAGATATGACATTCTCTCAGGATCTTTGGGGATGTTTATTTTGACAGAAGCTTATTGTGAGATCTGCAGGATATGTACTATAATAGGACTATACAATGCTATGGCAGAGTGTGTAAGTTCGAACACCCGCAGTATGGAAGCACAGATACTCACCCTGGACAGAAGTGACAGAGCCACGAGTTTGAACATCTGTATGAATAACAAAAGGAGTAGCAATCATTACAAACCCGAATTGAATAAATATGGAATGCTAAGAAAAGCACCATATGAACCATTTGCTAAAATGCAAGACCTATCTGAAATACATAGGTTCTCTGCTTATACTAATATTTGGCACTCCAAAAAAAGCTTTTAAGCCTGTTAAGATTGTTTTACCCACAACTAAACTGATCTACAAGAACAGCTATAGAAAAAGGAATACGAAATAAGAAATACAGGGCAATTAAATATAGGGTTCACCTATTTGAAAGTATACTCACCGTCTTTGCAAAGGGATGAGGCTTAGAATGCCTCCTGGGAGAGAACTCTAAAGTAATGAAGGAGACTGTTCAGACTGGAGACTGCTTAGGGGACACATATATACCTGTTTGCCTAGTGCTTTTAAATAGGCGATGAGTAACGAGTCTTTGTGTCCATTGCATGCCTTGTTACATTGTCTTTATAGCATTCTTGCGTCACATTCCATGAGGTGGAAAACAATTGTGACTAGAATTTAGTAATGTTTGTCTTTCTGGTTCAACTTATGGTTATTTCCAATTAAATCCCTTAAAAACGGTGCTTACAACTTTGTCACGTTTAACATTAAATTGAATGCAACATTTGAATAGAACGAATTATATAATCTATTTCAACATTTGAATAGAAAGAATATCTATAATAATGGGAAAGAATTGGGCCAATACCTTTTCAGGTTTTGAAATATCACAGAACCTTGAGTGACTTTTGGCTTACATTCATTTTAATCCTTTGCATCACTAAGTTATCTTAAATCAAACTGGTTCTAGCTTCTTAAATGGATGGATGGATATTGCCACAGACCGATAAAATATATGGAAAACAGCTGCACACATTAAAGGACCGATCTAAACTTCTTTAAATAAGTAGTCTGCCCTGTCCCTTCCTGTAGACCACCAGTGTTATACATCCAATCCGGTCTGATGTCAAGGTTGGAGAGCCAGGGATCTGTAGCTCTTCAACCACCTTGATCTCTGCACCCAGGATAGAAATGGTGTTCAACTTGGCCCTGGCCTTCCTAAACCACCTCGAAACAGAGTCCATGTCATCTTCTAGCCCTGGAAGCAAATGTAATTTGTTGCCGCTGGGTGCGTCTAGATTTCTAGACTAGTCATCTTCACCACTGAAATAATATTGATTAGAGCTATGTTCTATGTTTATAGATCTACATTCTAAATGAACTGCCGTAGGCCTAAGGCCCGGTAGTAAGTGAAGCGAGTAGGCTAGGGGCATTATTATGTGGAAGGAATTGAAAGCCAATCACACGACTCCGTGCACTATTTATTCCTCTTTCTGAAACAAACTGGAGTCAAAATAATTGCTTACATCCACCGGCACAGACGTCACAGCGAGGAAAGAGACAAACTCATTGAGCTGGCTCTACTGACTTCTCAAAAGAACAAACTTATCTTTCCTTATCGATCTCACAGCTGCGCAGTGTTCCTGCATTCACAAAAAAGAGAGAAAGATCCCAAAACACATAAGGACTTGTGTGCTATCTTACAAGATCTCACTGTTGCTATGTGTGCAGCCCTTTCCCATCACTGATCAACTGACCAATTACAGCCTCACCCACCGCACAGACCCACCTTGGGTAAATAACTACAGCCCCCACAATTCTCCGAGCAAACAGCGTTCAGTTATTTGCGGTGCGCTCCACTTGACAGTGGCTTGCCTGCAGCAAGTGTTAACAAGCGATACGATTGTGTACAATGAGGATAGACTGAACACAACAAAATTGCGCCCGCGTGAACTATGAACGAATTAGAGAACTAGCAGAATGGCTGTTGAAGGTAAGCATGGCAAACTATTATGTCGCGTTTCCAAACTGAATGAATATCTCTGTTTTTCTGCAGTGAGGGATGAATAGTACGTCCATGATAAAAACAAGGTGCACAGTCAAGCGTGGATGCTGGACCGGCGAGCTTAGTCTATGATTGGCTAGTGTTAGTAGCGGCTCTCCAGCAGATCTTTGTCTTCCTAGTACACGTCCACAGTATACATTGCTGTGATGGTCTGAATGGAGCCTGCATGAGCTGAGATTAACCGAGTCACATTCTTTGAAGATTAGCGAATATTGTGTATCATTGAGCGTCTTCATTCTCTCAGCGAACTCGTTCGTCAATAACGCATGGACATAGACAGAGATTTCGGAAAGTGCTTTGGCTAAATCGTCATAAATACAGCAGCAAAGCGGTTGCTGGACGTTAGTATACTATAGGCACAACCAACTGATGCGCATAATAGTGCAACACGTTTCGTAATATAATTGATAAGTGTTGGTAAGTTCAGCCTCGCTGTCCACTCAGCAACCTGGAAGCGTTGAGGAACAGAAATCTGCTGTTCATTGGCAGGGCACCACAACGTGTCAATTTGAGCCCTCTTCGAGGCCCCTTTGTATGATCGTGACTCCCCAGGAGTTAAACCATGAGGGCTAACCTGCAGCAACATGGCCGAAATTGATACCTTGCTTGATAGTTTTGCCAGGCGTGTGAACCACTGGACATCCACCAAAAGCCAGACGCGCATCATTAAGCGGTTGCAGACATGATGCTCGGGCAGTCACCTCACCTGATAGGGGGCATTCTATGGATTCAGAATCCTATGCGAGGTAGGTGTGCCGATTTGTCATTAGAAGACAAGTGTCAGGAACCATGTATGTGCATGCTAGATAATGACAAACCGGTTCCTTATCATTGGTATCAGTCCGCTGACAAACTCGCTCCAGCGGCTGTGTGTTCTCGAATTGTCTACGTGTAAGTTACTTTAGGTAATCCAACCTGTGTTTTTGGCCAACATCACCCTCGCCACAGCCTAGGTTAGGCACACACAGACATCCACACGGCCAGCAAGCATTAATGAGGCGTTATGTGATGTAGCCTAACAGACCCGATTGTTTTGTTTTGGAAATTATGGAGCACGGTCGAAACAACATGTATTTCAGCATAACAATCTTCTGTTACGAATGTATCAACCTGTTTTGTTTATTGTCAGATCACGACATTCTTTCTTTTTAAAATAATTGAACAGCATACATGTGCTGATTTGTGAGACTTGACAGAGAATTTGAGTATTTGTACTATAAGCAGACTTGGTTCAAGGCAACTTTAACAATGTTCCATTATGGCTGACTAATAATATTAATTATTACAAGCTTGAGCCAGGTTAAGTTCAGGATGATACCTGTCATCTTAATAGTGACACTATTTGGTTGGAGGATCTGTCTGCTTGACTAGTACACCACCAGTGTGACCTCTTACCTTAAACTGATGTGACTGAAACTGGACAGGTGAAATTCTGGTGTCATCATTATGGTTACAGTAAGCCTAGGGCCTAAGAAGAACTTCCTGTTGTCATATTCTCTACTTCCTGTGGAAGCAGAACACACTGAAAGATGGACTGTAGGCAGATGGTGTTAATGATTCATAGCAGGTGAAATGCTGAAGCTGATCAAACATGCCGCTTCAGGTTTTAAACTCTGAGGTATTTTGCCTCATTATGGTGTGTTTTCCTCCATCCCTTTTCAGACTTTACGCAGAAAGAAAACTGAATGGCAGATTTGAACTTTTGTTACCTTCTCCCAAGAAGGTTATGTTTTTGATGTGATTTGTCTGTCTATCAGCAGGATTACACAAAAACTACCAGATCGATTTTCATCTAGACCAGAGGTGTCCAACATAAGGCCTGGGGACCAGATCAGGCCCGCCAGCAGGTTTCACACGACCCCTCAGATGTTTTGGGCAGGAAGGGAATATTGAAAAAAAAAGATATTCACATCCAGTTGTCTTCAACAATGTGTAATAAGCGATATCTATCATATTACAAATTGATTGAACATAGCACTACAAATCATCCTCAGGAAGGAAAATGCTGAAAAAAACTGACATGGCATATGGTATTTCAAGATAGAGCAGTGTATAACAACAGTAGGCCTACATTATCTGTACTTGTTTGCTCATAAGTGGGTATAGTAAAGATGAGTATATCATCAAACAACACTCTGATACCCATGTAGAAAAATGATAATGACCATTACATTGGCGGCCCCCACAAGTTCTCATTCCAACAAATCCAGCACACTGCCTAATATAAGGTTGACACCCCTAATCTATCTCATTCAATTTTGGAGTGGGTTTTCAATCTCAGAGCGAATCCACAAATTAGATTTTTAATAATTATATTATATTTCTCTTTTGTTAGCATTTGAAGATCGGCCTCACTCTCCAAGTGCCCTTCTAGTATTTGGAAAGTTTCTTTGAATTATGCTTAATTATTAAATTATTATCATGCTAGAAAAGAGGTATTACAGCTCCTTGATATCTAAAAGTATATCCTCTCTCCTGTCAATATGAGCATATACCTTCTGTATAGTTACTGTAAGCGTTGTTGTTCCAGATGTATTATTTACATTCTAGCAAAACCAAAGCCATTGGTTTTCATGTAAAATGCCAGATGAATTGCACTTGGATTGGATTTCATTCTTTGTTACTACATGTTCATAAAGAAGGGCCAGGACATTTAGAATAATGCCAAATAATTGTGTCTTTTTCGATTATATTTTTGGAATGGTGATCAGTAAGACAGGGCCAAAAGACCTTGTGGGTTCTCTAGATTGGTAGCTGTAGGTTAGTAACAGTTGTATGTTCAATACCCGGCTCCCACCGTTTTGTTAAGAGCGAGGCACTTAACCCCGAATTGCTCCGGGGACAATGGCCCTTGTAATATAGTTGACATATGTAAGTCGCTTTGGATAAAAGCGTCCGCTAGATTAATAAACGTAATGTAAATGTAACTGTCTGGTGCGTGTAACTGAGTGAGTGCTGTGTCATCATGGCCCACCCCCTTCAGAGGTTGGGTAGCGTAGTGTACCAGTGAGTGATGGAAAGGGCAGGTTCCCAAATGAAACGCCCTCCTCAGTCGGCTGATTCAACCATCCACATTTCCTAGTTTGCGCAGCCTGAAGGTACTCTAGTCATTAGCGAAGCCCCTAACCCCCCTCAGATCTCTGTCCTACAGAGAATCAGACTGACTAAGCTGGTCTCTACTGAGAGACTCCAGGCCATACCTCTGTGAAAACTATGAATGGGCTGCCACTGCCAATCTCGCCTGTAGGTCGGCATCTTGAGTTAATGGGGGGACGTTTTTTTTTTTAGTTTTTGAACTTTGATTTTTTTAAAGCAAGTGGCCTTGCAGTATGAGAGAGGCTTAGGAGATAGAAATACATGATACAATAGGACCTTGTCACTGCTCAGAATGAGTTCATGATGCAATGGTGTTACAGTGCCACCCCCAGCTGCACAAAGAGCTGAAATGTACCCCTCTACAATGGTACCACAAAAACATTCAGTCTGTGAGTTGTGCAGTTACACACAACTGCATGTTTTGTCATCTTTTACATTGATATTAGTTTCATAGATGATAAGCCTCATGATGAAAAAAGTAGGATGAAGTAAGTGAAATCTGTCCTGCAAAAATTAGAGCTTCTGGCTTCTTCTTTCTTCTTAACAAGACCTTTCCTCTATGACGTTCCTCTCTCTTTGTTCAGACCCACTTCGATGCTATTTGTCCACTGTAAAAAATAAATCCTAATATCCCTCATAGCCAAGGCTGTGATGTGCTGCTGGAGAGACTGTTTGTCAGAGCCTAAGAGGGGATGGCTAAATTGAGGCCCAGATAGTGGGAAGTGCGGCTTATGCATCCTGACAGGCACTTTGTTGTTCCTTTATAGTGGCCTCTCTTAACTTTTTTAATGCATCTGGGGGATCAGGAGACCCTGAGTTTATGGCTGCCAATGCGTGTGCCACCAAAGCATTGGTTTAGGTCAGACTTGGTTGGGAGTCCGAGCACATCACAGAGGCCTTGAGGTGGTAGCCTCGGGGGAATTGGGATTGAACGGCTTCTTACCTGGAGCACTTGATAGAGGATTGTGTTTTGAAGCTATGGAGAAAGAAAGAAAAAACAAACACAAAAGTGTCTCTTCCTTGTGCAGCCATTTAATTTCCATTAAGGGTCATAAAGTAGGTATTATATAACACTGAGTAATGCCCCTTGGGAATTGCAGTGAATGAAGAATGAGTTGATACAAGGGATCAAATGTTCTCAGAGCCCCTTACATATGATTTAGCACTTTGGGATGTGTGGCTAATTGGATTTTTGACTCAGCAAGGTAGCAGAGGCCAGTACTTTGTCTCGAAATCGGAAAAAATCTCAGCTTCTCATGCAGAATCCATGAGCTTATTACATTCGCTGAGTCTGGGATCAATATGGATTGCAGGATGATGTTTCTATTTATAGCTGTGGCCCATTCTATTTTTCCTAGCGAGGCCACTTCCCCATGAAGAAGAAGAAGGGCAAGAAGGTGTAGGCCTAGTTTAATTTTGGATCTTATTAATATTCAACTGAAAGGAGGCTGAGGCAGTGGGACTGAATTACGATACGTCGTGTGGCATAACTGTGCACAAATCACTGTAGACTCACTCAAGCCATTGTGATGGAAAGAAACTGCGTGGGGTCGGGAAAAGGGGGGTGTCTCAATGTCATCGCGAGACAGCTCATTGATTTGTTGTCTTTATTAGGCAAATCATCCTCAGGAAGGAAAATGCTGAAAAAAACTGACATGGCATATGGTATTTCAAGATAGAGCAGTGTATAACAACAGTAGGCCTACATTATCTGTACTTGTTTGCTCATAAGTGGGTATAGTAAAGATGAGTATATCATCAAACAACACTCTGATACCCATGTAGAAAAATGATAATGACCATAACATTGGCGTCCCCCACAAGTTCTCATTCCAACAAATCCAGCACACTGCCTAATATAAGGTTGACACCCCTAATCTATCTCATTCAATTTTGGAGTGGGTTTTCAATCTCAGAGCGAATCCACAAATTAGATTTTTAATAATTATATTATATTTCTCTTTTGTTAGCATTTGAAGATCGGCCTCACTCTCCAAGTGCCCTTCTAGTATTTGGAAAGTTTCTTTGAGTTATGCTTAATTATTAAATTATTATCATGCTAGAAAAGAGGTATTACAGCTCCTTGATATCTAAAAGTATATCCTCTCTCCTGTCAATATGAGCATATACCTTCAAGGCAAGGGTCGTATAAAATTCCCATGAACCTCCCCTCATCTCTCGGCAAGATATGGCCACCGTGAGCGATGGTTATGGCCGAGAGATGAGGCAAACCGTGCCGATGGTAATTCCAGCAGTCAGTGTTACACTAAATCAACTCGCTCGAACAGAAGTTCGCTTCAAAAAATGCTGTTGGCACAAGGAGCGAATCGATACTCATTGCTATGGAAATCCATACCGACCTTCAGTCTTGTATTTGCATGTGTGCGTCAGTCGTTTGGTGCTTGGTATGACAATTTAGGGTGATTCAGAATAGCTAACAGTGCTGAGGAAAAGTGCTTGAGTTGAAATGTTGGCAGTGAGGTGATGACTGGGTGATATTTGAAAGCCCATCTGCTATAGACTTTGAAGAGTCATAATTAATTCATGCCAGGTTCCTCATGGTAGGGCTTTGGAAGGTGACTGCAATATACAGTTACAGAGATTGGCATTCACTCTCTGGAAATGCAGTTCCTCTTCACCATGTCCTAAAGAGGAACTTTTAAAAGTTCTTCTTTGCATACCTTGATAAAGTGCTTTGATTAACCCCAAATTAAATGTTTTGTAGAATTGTAAAGGTCACATTTAAAACACTAACCATATTCTCTTGTTGTAATTGATAATACAGAACATTTGAGTTGAAGTGAAACGTCTACCTTGTATGAGGTAGACATAATTATACCTAAGAGAGTGTATTTTGTCCCACAGCCAACAAACCTTGAAAAAACTCCATCGCCTATTTTTAGTAAACAGCCTGTCACATCAAGGCACGCTTTGTCTCTCAAAGTAGGAAGGGGTTCTGAAAAAGCGCCCAAAAGTTCTTCCGCCTCTCTGAAATATTAATAGCTGTCCTTATGGTCCATATCTGGTAGTTTTTGAAATCTATTAATACTGCCTTCCTATATGCCGTTTCCTTTGCATCTCATGCCACAAAGTGATTGTCCCCCCCCCCCCCGTAACACAGTGGTTCACTCAGCAACGGGATCATTTTTAGCTCAGTTAGTGTCTGTTTAAACTGGGTCAGTTTTCTCTCTTTTTTGTTGTTTTTTTTTGTGAAGGGTAGAGGGGGAGAATTAGTGCAGAGCAGGGTGCATCTGTGTGTGTGTGTGTGTGTTTGTTTGGGGGGGGGGGGGTGGGCCGTTGGTGGGCTCTCTCCTCCTTTCGCACAGTGCTAATGTCGTTCGCGCTGTCAGTGTGAATTAAGGGACAGACGGCGCAAAAAGCCAGATCCCCATCCGGCAGGTTCTCACGGACGAACGCCCAACGACCCGGGCCAGGCGCTGACTGGCCAGTACCCAGAGCGCAAGCCACAATCCCAGCACCTCCAGTGCATCTCGACCCAAACTCTAGGCCTGGGCCTGACCCATTTAATTTGGGGTGGGGGGGGGGGGTTGCAGAGAGCTTGACGAGGTGCAACCCGGCCGGGATGTGATGTTCGCCGCCTCTGCTTCCCTCCCTTTTGATTTCTCCCTCACTATCTGTCTCCTCTTCAAAGGGCTCAATTATAACTTCAGTCAGTTTGTAACAAGGAACCTCGAGTGATGTGGCCTCGGCTGTTAAAGAGTGTCCTCTGGAGCACGCGCACACTTACACACACATATCTCTCTCACCCACACACACACACACACACACACACACAGACGCACACACAGACACAGACACAGACGCACACACAGACACAGACGCGCACACAGACGCACACACCAATTTTCTCTCAGTGTAAATTGAGTTAGCGCAGGGGAACACATACTGTATTGTTCTGTCCATCAGTCAAATCATTCTCTGTTCATACAAGAATAAAGACAGCCTGTCACCGTGTCTCAATGAAAGGGATTGTTGATATTAAGTAATTGATGGCAAAATGGTTGATGGGTGTTTAAGGGTCAATTATTCACTGACTGTCTGGAGAGAAAGCCAGAGCAATCTCTTTTCACCTCTCTCTCTCTCTCTCTCTCTCTCTCTCTGTCTCTCTCTCTCTCTCCCTCCATGCTATCTACACGTTGTGGATTTTCCCATACAGTGTTGGCATAGGAAAGAGCAGCCATGTGTCAGTAGCTTTTGCCTGGAAGCTGTCATAACTCTCTGACCTGCCCCCCCCCCACACACACACACACACACACACAAACTCACACTCACACACACACACACACACACAGATTCTGAAGTGGCATATTCTGTCATATTAGCAGGCTTCACCTTTAGGGAGAATCTGTTCTTGGGCTCATGCTCCCCATCTGCACACACACACAAACACACACACACACAAACACACACACACACACACACACACACTTATTAGGGTAAGGCCCTCGTGGCACACAGCTGGTCTTCCTGTCAAGGCTTGCTTTCTGGGTCGCACAGGGTCGTTGGCACACAAAAAAAAAGAGAGAGATTGCGAAACACACACGGCCCCGTGCTCCACTTTGAGGCCCAGAGTTGCCCTACAGTACGCAGGGCCACTTCACTTCGGATCACACATCACCAAGGTTCCCGCCTTGAAGCTCTGTGAGGGCAGGGGAGACAGCGGTCTATGGATGGGTTTTGCTGGGCTTGGCTGCCTGCGAGGGCTTTTTGAAGCCACAGAGGCTCTGTCTATGCGATGGGGGCAACGGGGACTGATTGTTCATTCAGGACCTCACCCGTGTCTTCTCCCTGGGTTTGTGAATGAGCAAGAACAGGAGGAGGAAAACACGGTGGAGGAGGAGGTTGGACGATGTCTCAGTGATGCATCTCTCTCTTTTCTTTTCTCTTCCTCCTCTCTCTCTCTCTCTCTTTCTCTCTCTCTCTCTCTCTACTGCTCCCTCTCTCTCTCTTTCCGCCCTCATTGCGCATGTCACAGCACCAAAGGGGAGAATGTTCCGAGCTATTTATAGGAACGGTTGCAGAAAAAAGAAAAAAGCAGCATCCCTCTGGCGCTCGACCCACACGTTCTCCTCCCCACCACCAATACCACCCAGCACTGCTGCGCCCAGGCTGCCGGTGAAATCAGCCTCCCTCTCCATGAATCGGGGGAAACTGAGCCATGACTGTGCTCAGTCGGCCTGCGCTTACCCGTCCCCCCCCCCCCCCCTTGTGTGCTTGTGTGTGCTGTGGCCCTGTGCTGTGCCACTCTAACCTCTTTCTTTCTCTTCCCTATCTTTCTTGTTAGATCTCACTTCTTCTCGACCATGATTGTTTTTTGTTTTTTTCTCTCCCTCTACTTAAGAAACACGCTTACTGTAGCATGATGCATAATTCACCCCTCCGCTTATAGAAGTGCCTGTGTGCACAAGGCGTGTTCCCTGTGCTGCTCCGTGAAGGGGAAAAACGAGGTTTGGAGCGAAAAAAGAGAGATGGAGAGAGAGTGAGAGAGAGATGGAGCAAGGGAGGAAAGGCAGTGAGAGGGGAGAGGGGGAGAATTGGAGCTGAAGCGGGGTGCCGTGCCGTGCATCCTAAGTTTCCTTTGTTTGAAGAGGAGCGTTTGTCTCTCATCGCCTGACACAGAAGGCACATCAATGCCACCACAGTGTTCTCTGCAGTTTGGAAACAACATACCATGTGTGGCCTTGTCAGCAACCCATTAAATATTTGTAAATTTGTGTGTGTCTAATGCAGACAAATATTTAGTCTTGTATAACTGTTTGGTCTAACTAAATCACCCCTTTGGGGGACAAATTAAGTATCACCGATTCTTCTTCCTTTGCCGATAGATGTTTCTCAGTTAAATCTTCACACTGTTTCAACCTGCGGGAATTTAGCAGTAGACCGATTGCCTTGGTTGGGAGCTTTATGAGGACACTGCACTCACAGGCGCTTCACTGACATTTGATGTTTTCCGGTTGTCCTTAAAGCGTGAATGGCGTGTCGTCTGGGAGTGGCAGTTGCCCGCCTTCCCAGGTGACAGCTATGGGGAAGGGCACGGTTTTATTTTCTTTAATTCCTGGTCGGGTTTCTTGTAATTGCCGGCTGGCAGCGGCCCGGAATGATCCCTGGCAAGCGTCCACCATCTGGCTGCGGTTCAAGTTCGGGCCAGTGTGATGGATTTAGCCAAAGTGTCATTTTTCCCCCTCCTCCTCGTCCTCTCTCCTCTCCCATAACCCTGTCATTTAGCTGAGGGATGTCGTGGAGGGGGGACTTGTCTCACAGGGTAGTGGGTACAAGAGTCTAATCATCACATGTATGTAGTACATGGATTTGTGCTCCTGAAATGGCTCTGATTTGAAAATGAATGTAATGCTCATGGTTATTTTATGTCGACCTACTCCTGCACCAATTGAAAATCAGGGCAAGAGAATTTAATCCCAAAGAGGGACTAGTGAGGTAACACACATTTATGTTTCGTTTAAGTCATAATTATTTTGGCTTGTTAGGTTATCAGGATGCATTATTCAGAGTATTCATTTTTACCTCACCATGCCCAGACATGTTGAAGTCTGGCGCCCCTTAGTGGATACTGACAGACATAGCAGGTCCAGACCCCTAGGGGCAAACCACTTGTCAATCGATATAACGACTGGTTCATTTCAGTTTTTTTTTTCGATACAGGGCTTCACGTATCGATGTAGCCGTATCTTACACGTTAAAAACGGATACCGATACGTATCGGTTAATCTTTACACCCCTACTTCCTTGTATGACTTCCTCATATAGGGTACAACCGGGACGATTGAAACGGGGGACGAATGAAACATTCCGGTTTTCTCCGAGTGCAACGATGATAGACAGTCATCGTTTGGACAAAGCATAGAGCATATTAACCTCCGTTGCTCAGCCAAATGCCTTCCTGTTACGTCCTGGTATCACGGACTTAAAGGTGATAAACGATTTTTGATGGTCACAAGTTTACTCCATTAGCGTTTTTTTTTTTTTTATTATTAAAGAGTGTTTTTCATTTAAAGGTTTGACTTCATGCTTTTTCAGTAGACCATTTAGTGCTCTCCCCAATCCCAGACGTTCACATTGCATGTTTGTTTTTAATGGATGCAAAACAGCCTATAATGCTAAATGTCTATGGCGGGACGATTGAAACACCTGTTTCATTTGTCCCGACCAGGCAGCAATCTATCTAAAATAACACATACTTGAAGTACCATTCATGATATGTTGTCAAATATTGAAATTGTGGGAAGTTTACATAATTTAAACTGTATGTTTCATTCGTCCCCCATGCTGTTTCATTCGTCCCAGCCAGGAGGGACGAATGAAACAAAACTTCTACTTAAATAACTCTTGAACGGTTTTGTTCAGAGCTGTAAATGTAACTGTATTTGACAGAGGATAGATGTAGGTTGCTAGTGACAAAATATTAACTTTCAGTGTTTTACGATGTCTTTGTAAATTACGTTTAATTAAGAAGTGTTTCATTCGTCCCGGTTCTCCCCTACCATAATTAATAATTATAGGTGTGAGTTAGTGTTGAAGCACTGTTCAACCAGGGGAACACCAGGTTATTAAATCCAACAATTTATTACAGGTTAACACTTTGAAACTCCGGTGACAATTACAGTAAAATGACTGATGCCATAATCTAGATAGGTTTCAATCTGTGCTGTGCTCAGAATTACCATTAGAACACAAATCCATCACACAGATTTCTGAGCAAATTACCCAGAAGCTTGTTTGTAATTACAGAGTGTGAGAGAGATTTTCACAGTCCCTTTTGCCACACAACCCTCTTCAATTTCTGATGCGATAAAGCTTCCATTTATCTAAATACATCAGACCACAACAAACTGGTTTGGAACATATGTGGGCTGACGTGTAACAAGATATTTAGAGTGAAACTGACACACCAGATCACCAAATCCTGAAGACAAATTGGAATCACTGATTCTCTTGAAACCTCAACAATCCTTTGAGCCAGTGAGCCTACATGAGTTTGGACACAAAATGAGAGATGCGTCGCAATATTAGATGTAAGGAGTATGTTACAACTTGTTTGGTGTTTAGCATTTGGGTATGTCTTCTAAGGGGGTGTGAGAGCACCATCTGGTGTTATTTTCATGGTACTGACTTTCAGGTTGTCTCATTTTTTTCCGTTTGTGTGTTTGTTTGTTTGTTTACCTTCTATAGCTGTCCACTGCAACCTGAGCCAGAACGGCATCGACCACCAGGTGTGCTCGGAGGACATCACCTCTCAGTTGGAGGAGGAGCCTATCGAGCAGGAGAGCCTGGGATTGGACGAGGAGAGTAGTCCCACCTTTCCCGAGCGGAGTCCAGCGTTCCAGCGGCGGTCCCCACCCCAGCGGTCTGTCTCAGAATCAGAACTCTCTAAGGTCAGTACTGTCCAGAGACTGGAGGAAGAGATGAAGACTCTCCCTCTCTCTCACTCTCTCTCTCTCTCTCTCTCTCTCTCGCACACACACACATGCACTCACACATGCACACACACATGCACACACACACACACACACACACACAGGGGCGCAGGATATATTTTGTGTGAGGGGTAAATGAGGGGGACCAAATTGTGATCAAAAACCCAGATAGTGAAATCAGGCTTCCAGATATCGGACCACCACTTCTGACCCACTGACGACCATGATAATATTTTAAAATCTATTTTGATCAAAATGCCCAAAATTGTAGAATGGGCAGAATGCCAGATCTGCCCTCAGACCAGCTTCATGCTATGTGGGAAGTCTCAGCTTTTACACTTAGGCCTATGAAATTCTACTTTTATTATTTTTGAGTTATTTCACACTGCTTAGCCAATAGTTTAATACTCTTAACAGCTACATGGGATGTTGGTATTTTATGAAGCCATGAATGAACAAGAGTTTATACAGGTCATATGCTTATGATCCAAACACACATGATCAAATAGTTAGGCCTACTTTAACTGTCTGGTATAAAGTTGTCAAATTGTTGTAAACCAAATCAACACTATATTGATGTAATGTTAGGAAATGTTGTAAATGTGAGGAAACACCTTGTAATGGCTTTGCAAGGTATCAGAACACATGGTAAGGACCAAAGCAATTAACAGACAATTACAATGATTTGCAACTTACTTTGTCCTTATTACTATTACTATTAGTAATTAACAACATTGAATGAATTAAAACATATTAAACATATTTAAAATGTCTGTCAAATATTTAAGCAAACATAATATCTAGGCTAAATAACTTCAGGCAAATGCAAAATTAGGCTAAATCATTTACCCATTAAAAAATGGGCTATAGCCATTATAGCATGATACATGGATGCATGCAACATGCTATCTGACATATGGGGGGATTTCATGATTATTGCATGACGTATGCAATATCTGTCAACTTTTTACAATTTACATTTTTCTTTTCTTTTGCTGTATTCATTTTGATTTTTCTTGTTGTGCCCCGAGCTTCAAAGAACTCCTCACGTCTGTGACAGGCACTAGTAAGGTAGTTTAGGACACCCCGGAACGCTATCAGATACACTGTATCCGATACAGTGATGGCCTACCTTTACTGTCTGAGGGATTTATGCACCAAGGTAACTCAAGTACATTAATTGTGTCTTGTAAATTATGTCTGAAATGTTTTAGAACTTAAATGAGTTAGCCTACTCATCTTGTATTAGTGAAAACTAGTTGATACGCAGTAGGCTAGTTGAGTTATTAAACAGAATAGCTAACGTCGGGATGAGCAGGAGACGGTCTACAGTAGTAACTTTAACTTGGTTTAGTTTATGATGTTATGAACTAAACCTTTTTTTCCCTTAATAAAAAGGGAGCGGGACGGTCTCTTCAAAACCGTGGGTGTCATATCCCCTGTATCCCCCGTGCCTGCACACACACACACACACACACACACACACACACATACACACATACACACATACATAGATGCAGAGACACAAGTTCTGAATTTAATTGAATTACTGCATGTGATAAAAAAAACATCATAGTGTTTTGTATTTCATACCTGTAAAACTACTTAAAAAATATAATGTATATCGATTGTAGGCAAAAACTATTTTACTGCGGAAAAAATGCACAACATGAACTTCTTCAAACGGGCATGGATAGGTACTCACATGTATGCTCACAAGGTCAAACTATAACCCAGATCATTTGTAACTGGCTCCAGACAATTGAAATGAAACAAAAGAACTCCTTATCGTCAATCAGGGCATCTTATTGTTCCTGTTCCTGTCAAATGTGTCTCTGAAATGCGGAAGAACCCGAAATGACGTGTCTCGTCTCTCTCATTACTTGTCGTGACGGGGCTCTTATGACAGGAAGATTCTGAGGAAGATTCTGAGTGGAAATTGTGTTACCTCTTGAATGAGTTTCCTGAACTCTGTACAAAGCAGCTTAGTTGAGATCACTTCCTTCTGTCTCTTTGTTATATTGCAATCATATGCTAAACGGTAGACACAACACAGACACTCCTTGCTTATGAAGGCCTACAATACATTTAGCTCAAGGTATGACCCACTCTGGTCTGACCCATTGCAAAAGTGTATTAGCATTTTCTCTTTGCACCGACCCCACCCTGTTCAACCAAGCTTCATCCACAACAGCCGCCTTATGTAATAATGTTTTTTTTTTTGTTCTTTCTGATGGGAGCCACAATGGCTGCACGGCATCCAAATCCAATTTCAAGCGGCCATTTTTAGCTATTGCCAATTCCCTATGCGTCCTCGATTTCCTCCCTCCTTGCCCGCGGTGTAGACGGCCTCATCAACACACGCCACGGTATAATTAACAGCGAGCCTTTTTTTTGCCTCTGTGCTCCAGGACTGAGAGAGAGAGAGAGAGAGAGAGAGCACAGGAGAAGGGGAGAGAGAGAGAAAGAGGCGAAAGATTGGCTTTGAATTCATCTGTGGAGCTTGGGCAGTTAATTAACTGAAAGACATTGATAGGGGGAATGACACTGGGCCTCAGTGTATCTCAGAGCGCCGCAGGCGCAGGGCAGTCCGTGGACACGGGCACTGCTAGTGGCCGTCCGGAGGAGACATCAGCCCTGTCTATGTCCTGTGGAAAATAGAACGTCCACAGGGTGGCACTCTGACTGCATGTAAAGGGATGTCAGGGATGCCGATATAGCAGATGATGAAAGTGAAACCAATAATGGCCACATTCAGATATTATGATGATGATGATGATTTTCATTTTAACCAGAATTTAATATATGAAATTGACATTGTACATTAATAAACATTAAATATAAATGTGCCAAAATGAGCCAAAATGGTCAGATGCACCTAAAATAAATACACATCATGGTAAAAGTATACAAAACACATTAAACATGCCATAAGAATATGATCAGTATAAATTGAAAATATTAATACAAATAATAAGTAATAATAATAATACAAAGAAGTAGCATTTTGCAGGACTGACAATAATGATGATGATGGTTATTGTTATTGTTAGTAGTATATGTGAAGAGTACAACAAATGCAAAAAATATTCCTTGCACACAATGAGTAGCAGTTAATTAGGTTATCATTTTTAAGTGTAATAAGTGTTATTAAATCATATTCATTATGAAATTACAATAAATGCATTATATTTTCTGTAAATCTCACAGTTTGATTCAGTACAGGTTGTCTTTTCACTTGAGATTCTTTGCCTTCATGTTTCTTTTCTCTTTAGACACTCTTATTTTTCTCAGTCGTCCTTCTAGCGTTGCTATAGTAACGCACAAAACGCTTCAGTTGTATAACGTCTTTAATTATGACAAGAACACACATGACACGCATACACATACACTCTCTCTCTCATAGACACACACAGTGAAAGCTCACACATGCACAAATACACACCGCACAAACAGAGGTAGCCTGCAATTCTCACAAACAGATGCATAAGCACAGAAAGCTCCGAGTGATACAGTCTCTCTCTCTCTCTCTCTCTCTCTCTCTCTCACACACACACACACACACACACACACACACACACACACACACACACATAGAGAGAAAATCTAAAAATGTTTTTATACTTTTCCTTCCTGTCATGGTCTTTATTTCATCCCTCTCTTTGCTCAGTGCAGTGCTGTCAGTCATCCGCTTTAATTGGCCCAGGAATCTTAATGTGGCTCTGCATCCACTCCCATTCTGTTTGAGGAGCTGCAGGGCAGCTGGCGAGGCCCTGTGCAGTTAAACAGAGCATTGAAGAACTAGCCCTAGTCTGAATTAAAACAGCCTTTCTGAAGATAAGATTGCTAAAAATGTGAGCCATTATATAAAATAACTTTGAACTAAAGGAGCCTAATATCCCTTGGTACCAGTCTGAAGAGTTCGTCATACCTCATTTCGTTGTCAGAATAATCTTCAAAAGTTCTGATGTAAGGTACTTAATACTTGACAGGTATTGCTGATGAGTGCTTATTAGTATTAACCTTCTAACACTGTTCCGGTCAAAAATGACCGATTTACACATTCCCTGTACCATAAATATGGCATTTTTCATCAGATTGCCTCAAGATCTTATGATATCCTTCACAAAAGGCTTTTGAACACATAGAATTGATTAGGACTACTTCCTTTGAATTTTGAGTGATTTATTCAACTTAGAAACACTTTTTTTTGTTCACGGTCAAAAATGGCCGCCATAGGAAATGATTGGGAAAGAGTATCATTTTCATCCAGGAGATAAAAGACATCTATCTCCACACACTCCTACAACTTACCACCAATGTTCCCACACACACACACACAAAAACAGACACACAAACCACACACACACATGTACACCCACTCACAGACATACACACACACACACACACACACTCAGTAAATGTTGTCAGTTCATGTTGTCATCTTGCCACTCGTGCGTGTGAACCACCAATGTTCGCACACATATGCATTCACGCACATACAGAAACACAACCACCCACACACACACAAACAGACACACACACACATGTACACACACACACACACACATACACATACACACAGTTCATGTTGTCAGTTCATGTTGTCATGTTGCCACATGTGCATGTGAACCACCATTGTTTGCACACACATGCATGTATGCACACACAGAAACACTCACACCCACACACACACACAAACACACACACACACACACACACACACACACACACACACATTTACACCCACTCTCTCTCACACACACACACACACACACACACACACACACACACACACACACACACACACACACACACAGTTCATGTTGTTTCCACTGTGGAATTAAAAACTAGTTGTACTTCTCTTTAAAACACAATGTTTTTACATTGAACCAACATATTTACCACTGTAAGGTATCCAACAGAATAATGTAAGATTAATGTGCAGCACCTTAGAAGGCAAATAATCATGTGTTCCTTGGGTGCCACCACTTAATTGTGTTCCCATAAGCCTTTAAAAGTACAATCAAGCAGCTATCAGTGTAGCCAAAAATGTTCACGTGTTTGTTAATTTTAGTTATGCTAAGGGACCAGTAGAATTTTGGAGCTGGCTTGCATCTTATATTATGCTTTGAGACCAGCCATGCTTTGTTCCCACCATTAGTGTGTTAAGTGTGTGAGGTTCTGAGCATGCACAAGATATCACTGTGGTTCCATGCGTCATGTCTCTAACCATAATGAATGCTGCTGATTACAGAGGCACATCTTATTCAGAATGTTCCATCTCAAAAAGCAGTGACTGTTAAATATCTTCTACTAGCATTGATACTGCAATATTAATTACCTACTCTATACATGCCTCAAGCTGTAGATAGAACCCTATAGAGCTGAAGTGACATGTATATTTTAAGTAAAGTTAATTTAAACTATTCCATTGGAACAAGGTAGTCACAGCATGAATCAATTTTGTAATCCAAAAGAGAAATGTTGCATTCAAATGTCATTTATTTTAAGTGCAAATTACAAATAAGTAAATTCAATGGGTTATTTTTCCAGTGTGATACCTATATATATACCTTATAATGAAGACATTTGTGAAAATCAAGATCAGACTGCAGGGATACTTCACCTTGGACACCAACAGGCATTGGCATGGGCAATGTGGATTCAATTTGATACTGTAATAATTTTGGCATGAAATTTTAGAAGTGACTCATCATACATTTTTCCCCGAAACATCCTAAAGGTCATCCCCACCGTAGTGTCATTTTATGCAAGTCTTCCATTTTTTAGTAACATCAGCCGTTATGGGGACTAACTAGTCAGCATTAATATCACATTTTTACATTCTGCCACTGATTCCTCTATAATTATGCTTCTTTATGCCCTTGGTGGTTGCCCACTTGTAAACCATAGATAACAGAGTAGAGTAGAATGGAACTAAATAAAAGAATGGAATAAAGTAGGTGGTTATAATGTAATAGATTACAGTTTGGATGTAGCAAATCTTATTTACTAATAACTGAGATGGTTAAATTCCTTGTAGTAAAAGTTGAAGATTTACAAGAGACACATGATAAGAGATAGAAAAAAACAGCTTAAGACCGTATAATGCTTTAAACAGGATGATTGAGGGGGAGGCAGGAGTGTGTGGCTTCTCAACAGTGGCTGGTTCAATCATGCCACACTTCAGCAACAACAAAAAAAACACAGGCCACTCATTTACTGCCTCTCAATCAAGGGCCTTTCACGAAGAGAAGAATGGCCTGTCAATGACTGTGTGTGTGTGTGTGTGTGTGACATAGAGAACAGGAACAGTCCACTCAACTCTTACCCACTTAGCTTCATACCTTGATAACCCAATTCTCTCTTCCTGACCCTCCTTACTGAGACCTGGAAGTTTTTTCCTGACTGTTAAGCCAATGATATTTGGCACTTACCTTTAAAAGGCTTATTGCTCTGCAAGTCAGGTCTGGTCTATGGACTGACTGATTCAGTATTCAAAATCACACTCTCACCTTAGCACTCAATCATCTTGTAAATGTTTTGTTATTTGTATACAAAATGTACTCTGTATCCTTCACTAGCTAAGGTTAATTAATTAGGCCTGTGTTTACTGTGGTGTTAGGAATGTCATGCACAGAATTGAATGCATATTTAGCATGTTCTAAAGTGGGATTCAAATGTCAAACTTGTGAGATAAGAAATATGAGACACCATTGTGGACCAAAAGGCAAAAATGCAATAAAAGAAGCTGCATCTTATGTGGAATTTCAATAACTATGTCTTAAATTGTATCTGTACTTTACTCGCCAACCCTTAGATCCCAGACTGCTGTAGTGACGGCTCTGCAGGTGCCTCTAAGCTCTTTTATCTGTTGTCCTCAAGCCAGGAAATGTGAAGCTCTCCAAGCCGGTGGCCCTGTGGACGCAGCAGGACGTGTGCAAGTGGTTGAAGAAGCACTGCCCCAACCAGCACCAGATCTACAGCGACTCCTTCAAGCAGCACGACATCACCGGTAAGCAAACCTATCACCTTTCCACCATCCTGGGGCTCACCTGTGGTTAGAATGGACAAACAGCTGCCATTTCCCAAGGACAACCGTGGAATGAATACTAATGTTCTTTAAATGTTAAAGTGGACCTCAGGTTAGCTGATCTTTTTTTGGTTGCATGTAGTTCCAGCAGAGAAATCTAGGTCTGTAAATAATGTAAAGTTAATCGTTCCAACTATTCAGTGGTCAAACTTGACTTGAAGAGCCAAGCTGACAGCGTTGCACTCTGGGGCTGTTGGTAGATCGTACCCCCATTTGCCGCCTTCAAAGTAGAGCCCACTCTCTCACTGCTGTCATGGGGTCTCGTGGTTTCTGAGGTGTTGAGAGCTTGTCAGCTAGAAGCAAGATGATGACTGACTGCCTTATGTCTTTCTGCCAAAGCCTTGCTGAGAAAAGCCAAGTGGAGAATGTCTCTCGAATATTTTCTCTCTCTGCTGTCCCCTCCTCTCTCTCTCTCTCTCTCTCTCTCTCTCTCTCTCTCCCCCTCCCCTCCATAGTCTTGTAGCTTATCCTCAGTAACAAGCCCTCTCTCTGCAAGGTCACGCCGCCTCTCTTTGCCCCCACCGCCACATTAGCAAGCATATAATGATAAGGCCGCTAATTGCCATGTTGTCTAGCCACCTCTCCCTGGAAAAAAAAAGCGAGCTTGTATTATGTTTATTACTGCCACAGGCATCTCCTTGGGCCAGAGAGTTTTTTACAGTACGCAACACATTTGCACAGCAGGAAGTGCATTAGCGCTTTTTTTAGCATTTAAGCAAAGTGGCCCTCGTCTCAAATAATTGCCTTCAGGCTTCTGTGTGGCGCTTGTGTATTTGTGACCTTGGTATGCCTTGTGCCACATACTGTTTGTGGGTCGGTGCATTTCACATACCCCACAACTGCTCATACTCTGTGACGACGACCCGCATAAGTGCTGTCGTCAATCTAACAATCGATTCGTTGCAAAAAGAAAAATCAGGGCGACCGATAGACTGTCATGTTCCGATCATCTTCAGATATGGCACGCAGGGTTGGGCATCAGCTTCCATTAGCTTTAATTTATGCACCGAGTGTGAAAGTGACTCAGTGCATCTGACAATGCGGCATTAATTAACAGCACCCACTTAATAGACGTCAGGCCTCGCTGATTAGGCACACAATGCAATTTGTATCCCTCCCCCCTCGTTTGGGCTTGCATAATGGAATGCGTAGCGTGACGCCTTGATTCAAGTAAACAAAGAGGATCTGTGTTGTAATAATACATGTAATGCCATTCTCAAGGAGGTATTGTGAGGATGGAGAAAGGAGGCAAAAAATAAACATGAATATGAATGAAGTGTGTAGGCCTTGTTGCCTTGAACTAATTCTCAATATCCAAGTCTGAGCTTGAATATTAAATCTGCTCAGTCTCGGATTTCCATATCTTGATGAGGAGAAAATAAATGGTGAAATATGGAAAGAAAAAAACAGCCTTGACTCTCCCTTCCAAAAACCATAACAAGCAGCACGGTTTTACCAAACCTCAAGATCCATCCAATTAGGGGTCAGCTAATTATGAGAGTGTGCAAGTCCCATGCACTTTGGTTTATTTTTGAGCGCATAGGTCTTTTTCCTCCTC
>NC_055977.1:21926173-21998389 GCF_018492685.1 Alosa sapidissima
GGGGAACAGAAGCAAATGCAAAAAGGAGGACGAGAAAAAGAAGAGTATTGATGATGTTAGCCTTGTAGCCTGGCAGTGCTCCAGTCACTGTGAAGCAAGAGAGTGAGAGATAGAGAGAAAGATAGAGAGAGTAGAGAGAAAGAAAGGGAGGAAGAGAACAGCCTTTCACTGAAAAACAGACCAGAGGAAGGCCAAAGAGTTCCCTCTGCTGTCTTGGCCTTAATATGGGGGGGGGGGGGGGGGGGGGGGGGGGGTAGGGAGGGGTAGTAAACATGAAGGACGTCTTTCTCTCTCGGCCAACACTCATTTAGTGATATTTAAAAGTCGTTTCCTTCTCAAGGCCCTTATGGCCTCCTCAGCCCACCGCCTTGCCCCAGCCCTTTCTATTTGCAAAGAAGGTGTGCTAGGAGTCCTTGGTGCCTCGTGCCTCTCTGGCATTGTCTGTTCTCTCTCTCTCTCTCTCTCTCTCTCTCTCTCTCTCTCTCTCTCTTCTCTCTATCCCTCTTGAGTTGCTCTTTCAGGCATGCAGAGTGGCTCGAGCGAGCATCTTATTAAAAGAGGCCCAGGCGCTAATACCCGTATCGATCTGCATATGCAAAGAGGAAATAGCTCGGCACTGCGTTCCTCGGCTCGCGTCGCCGGCTCTGTCAAAGCCTAGATAGAGAGCCTCCTTTCCTCGCTCTAATTAGGCTCTTGTGCATAAACATGTGGAGGATCAGTCGATTAGGTTGCGCGCGCATACATCAAGCAGTTTTGGAAGGGGAAACAAGCAGACGTACAGTGAGGAAAGCTTCTAAACTTGAAAGCTTTTGTTTGCCCAGAAGGTGCATTGGAAAATAATTGTGCAGCCTATACATAGCAAGGCTGCTTCAATTATGGATAAGAAAGTGATAGAAATAGAGAGAGAGGGAGAGAGAGAGAGAGAGAGAGAGAGAGAGAGAGAGAGAGAGAGAGATAAGGAGGGAGGGAGGGAGGGTGAGAAGAGACTGCTTCAGTCTTTCGGCTGCTCTGCTCATAGAGTTGTGTTCAGTTGCCTGCATTTTGGATTGATCCAGGCATCTAAGAAGTGGCACTTCTGTTGTCTTGAAAGCAAATCCCAGCCCTCACCACCAAACACACACACACACACACACACACACACACACACACACACACAGCCTAACCACTTTCAAAGAGTAGATAGATAGATAGATAGATAGATAGATAGATAGATAGATAGATACTTTATTGATCCCCAAGGGGAAATTCAAGGAACACACATCACAGAGGCCCCATTGTGAGACAGCGCAAGTCACCAGCGCTCCCTGGTCGCTTTTGTCACCGTCCACACTGTGCGTGCGCTCCTCTTCTCTCCTTATCTCTTCTTTTTCTCCTCACCTCTCATCTCCCTGTGTCTCTCTGCCTCCCATCATCTGCTCCTCCTCTCTCTCCCCTCTCCTCTTTTCTCTGACTCTATCCTTTCATCTGCTCTCCTCTCCTCTGTCAGGCCACGGTAGAACGTTGTTGTTTAGTACTTGTTGTCTGAATCAAAGGCATTCATGATAATTGTGGTTCTGAATAGTGGATTCAAAAGCCAGTGAGTCATGGCAGAATCTGGAATGGGTGGGAAGGAGAGAGAGAGAGAGAGAGAAAATGACAGTCATTTTGCCAATCGCACATTATGGAAGTGAAATATGGGGTCCACTCAGTAAGCACGACTACTCTAGATGGGACAAACACCCAATAGAAGCCCTGGATGCTGAATTCTGTAGAAATTTGTTACATATCCAAAGAAAAGTACCCACAAATGCTAGCAGGGCAGAATTAGGCCGATTTCCACTATTGATTAATATCCAAAAACGATCACTAAAATTCTGGATTCATCTAAAATTAAGCCCTCAAAATTCACTACATTTTAAAGCACTTAAATCCCAAGAGCTCAGCCCTAAGCCCAGTCCCCTATGTCAGTTGGTCTTGGATTTAACTAACCCACTAACCCCTAACCCACAAATTGTCCAGACCAGCACTGCTTCCCAACCACCAATCAGAATCAACCAAATTAACAACGAAGAACAACAATAATTCTTATTTGGAACACTGGAAGAAAGAAACAAAATAGACACAAACACAAACTAGAATGTTACATTGGCATACGAAAAGACTATCAATTGGCAGAGTATCTCCACACTGTCAGAGATACGAAGCAGAGACAGATCCTCACCAAGTACAGGCTGAGTGACCACAGTCTAGCCATAGAGAAAGGCAGGCACAAGAAGTCATGGCTGCCCAAAGAGCAAAGGACATGTGGTCACTGTATGAAAGGGGAGGTAGAGTCAGAGGTGCACTTTTTGCTACACTGTGACAAATATCCGTCCCAAAGAGACAAACAATTTCACCATTTTAAACAACATCATTCCCAACTTCACAAAACTGGAGGAACAGAACAAACTTGCTGTAGTTTTGGGTGAGGACACCAGCACATGCATACTGGCAGCCAGTTATGTGTCATCACTCCATAACCTGAGAGAAGGCATTACTTAAGATAATCACCCCACTATCTCCACCCTTCAACACAACACTGCTCTCCAGCCCCAGTCTGTTACACCATGTCTCCTGTTTGTTTTGTTTTGTTTTGTCCTGTCTTGGTTTTCCTATGCACGTGTACAGACAATGGTCTTGTATGGTTGTGACGTGCTGTGTGTGTGTGTGTGTGTTTGTGTGTGTGTGTGTGCGTGTGTGTGTGTGTGTGTGTGTGACGAAGTGTAACACTGTTTGTAATGTTTGTACATGTTTATATCATTTTGCATTTGTATTTTCTTTAATTATTATTATTCCTGTGAATGCTTTGGCAATGCATCATATGGTTTGTTGTGCTAATAAAGCATATTTGAATTTGAATTTGAATTTGATACTTCTGTTGGGACTGACTGACTGACTGCGGGCTGGTGTTGGCTGCAGACCACAGCTGCTATAGTGCTGTAGCATGTGAATCAGAGTCAAAGTTTATTTGGTCAAGTGAGCTAGTGTGCACAAGGAGTTTGGTTTTGGCCGATGGTGTCACTTTAACAGTACACACAATATATTCAATATACAACATAGACAAAATACAGTGCAAACAAACAATAAATAGACAATCCATATATAATTTAGCTCACATATACTGACACATACTGTAGAAGTATAATTCAGACCATATGATGATCCTGTGATGTTTTCCCAGCTAATAATGACTCATTCTTGTGAAACTCTTCACCACACTACTTCCCCATAAGCATTGAGCAACAGATGTCAATCAACGTCATAGGCACGGTTGTTTCCAAGAAACACTAGAACAAGTTACTGTTGCAATGCAGATGATGGACCCATGGAGTGCCAGAATAGTCAATGTAAAGATTTTCTAATTCGATCGCTCTCTCTCTCTCTCTCTTTCTGTCTTTCTGACTCCTTCCTTATTCAGTCCTCCATCTTCTCACGTCAGTGCTTTGCAAAAGGGTTTGTTTGGCAAATGGGTTTGTTTATCTGTCTGTGTTTACCTCTACAATGCTTTCTCGGCATCTTTAGAATGAAACATTTTGTTTCTTTGTGAAAAACAAGGACAGCAAATGAGATGCCTGATTAGATGCCACTCTTTAGTGATTGCCCATAGGCTTTTTTTACCCCTGAGAATCTCTCTCTCTCTCTCTCTCTCTCTCTCCCTCTCCCTCTCCCTCTCTCTCTCTCTCTCTCTCTCTCTCTCTCTCTCTCTCTCTCTCTCTCTCTCCTCTCTCTCTCCCCCACTTTCTCTCTGCATGTTGTCCTATGGAGATCCCAGCAGGGTCTGGAAATGGTTGCTTGTTGCTTGTTTTTGTTTGTCGTCTTATAGTGTTGTTGTTGTTTCCCAGAGTCTTAGTTAAATTTGAGCTTGGGCTAATTCGTACCGGGGTAACAAGAGCCAGGTCTGGAGTCAGTCAAGAGGAGCTGTTTACTCTCTCATCAATTGAGGATATGAGCTAAGGGAGAAATTAGCCTCCACCTAATACAATATAATCACTAGCAGTTGTTTTTCCATTACTCCCCAAATTCCACTCCTTAAAATAAGGTCAGAAAGAAAAGCACAGACAGAGAAAAATAGAGAGAGAGAGAGAGAGAGAGATTTAAGACAATGATGAAACCTGTTTGTTGTTTTTTTATTGTGTGGAGGAGTTCTCGCTCTCTCTCATTCCTCTAAAATAGAGAGAGTTTAGCAAGCAAAATCCTAGTGTGAAGCTATTTTCCAGGCTAGGGAGTGGTGATTGCTGTAACAAAACAAATCTTTGCCACACTCGCACATTCTCTGACAACAGTGTATGTATATTACGTATTATGCCTCTATGCACAGCTGAGTGTGTATATTAAAGTGTTATGCCACCGTAAACAGTTTATATTAAGGAGATAAAGATGTGTTTTGGAAGAGGATTATATTGGAAGTGCAGTGTTTGGCCTTGCGAGTCTCCCAGCATTGATTGAATAAAAGGATGGTTGCGCTTACTGATGCCAAATGACCTCTGTTCTATTGACGCTGTTCCTGCTGCTGTTTGGTTCTGTAAGCCTGACATGATGAGTCTAAAGTGTTATTAGAGAAACAACTGCTGGATAGTTTTATTTTTTAATGAGCGCACCTCGCACTGTCTTTGTGTGTGTGTGTGTGTGTGTGTGTGTGTGTGTGTATGTGTGTGTGTGTGTGTATGTATGTGTGTGTGTGTGTGTGTGTGTGTGTGTGTGTGTGTGTGTGTGTGTGTGTGTAGGCCGCGCTCTGATGAGGCTGACGGACAGGAAGCTGGAACGGATGGGCATCATGCAGGAGGCCCAGAGGCAGCACATCCTTCAGCAGGTCCTGCAGCTGCGCGTGCGTGAGGAGGTCCGCACCCTACAGCTACTCACACAAGGTAACACACACACACACACACACACACACACACACACACACACCACCACACTCTACAGCTGCTCACAAAAGGTAATACACACACACACACACACACACACACACACACACACACACACACACACACACACACACACACACTGCACTCTACAGCTGCTCCCAAAAGGTAATACACACACACACACACACACACACACTACACTTTATAGCTGCTCACACCCTTCAACTTCTCACAGACTTCATCCTGCCCATTAGCACACAGACACACACACACGGATGCATGCACTCACACATACACATCATAGGCACACACATGCCTGTGGACAGACACACATGGCGAACACAAAGGGCAAGTGAGACACACCACACAGACACAGTGGGCCCTCATGATCGCCCACAACCTCTAAACCTGACCTTACCATTACCTGGTCACGAGCAACATGCATCGGTCATTTAGCGCACCTGCAGAATTGGAGGCAATCACAGTCACAGTGGGACTTAATGGCTCGTTTATCGTGACCATGGGAGGCAGCCTATTTTGGCATCTAGGGCTGACCTGAATGAAAAGGAAGGATGAGAGAAGAGAGAGAGAGAGAGAGAGGATGAGGAATGAAGAAAGGATGGAAAGAGGAGAAAGATGTGAGAGGAACATGAGCTGACAGCAGACAACCGTCACCCAAAACCCAACGACAGCAAAGCGGAGGAGACGTAGAGGAGAGAGAAAGCAAGAGGGAGAGACAGCAAACAAGTGAACACGAGCAGAGGGAAACGAGTGAGTGAGTGAACGAGGAGGAAGAGGAGGAGGAGGATAGTCGTTGTTGTTGTTGCTTTTTTTCCCTTCCCCATTGCTCGGCTGCCCTCCTCCCTGCCAGGACCGCTTATGTTGGGCCCGGGTGACGTGCGGCGAGGCACGGAGCGGAAGAAGGTGTGGGGGGGGGTGGGGGGCTCTCTTGCGTGGCACTCCTGCTCCTGCCTGGGCTGACGCGATGGGAGACGACAGACAGACCAGCAGCACAGGAAAAGAGGACTGATTTCCAGAGGGACACCGAGGCTGTTAGCTGACACTGCAGGGGCAGAGGGATGGAGAGAGAGAGAGAGAGAGAGAGAGAGAGAGAGAGAAGGGAAAGTAGAGAGAAACCAACTCAGAAAGACTGAAGGAGAGAAGAAGATTGATTATTGAGAGGGATAGAGAGAGGGGGGGAGAGAGAGAGAGAGAGAGAGAGAGAGAGAGAGAGAGAGACTGAGTCAAAGAACAAAGAATGACAGGGAGACAGAGAATCGGAGAAAGGTGAAGAGAAACTGACTCACAGAAAGACAGTGTGTGAGAGAGAAACCGATCGACTGATTGTTGACAGTGATAAGACACAGAGAGAGGGAGAGAGAGAGAGAGAGCAAACAGAGAATGAACGACAGAAGATGAGTGAGAGAGAGGGAGCCACATGAGGCTGTCTCACTCCAGCCATGGGTGTCTGAGCTCCTCAGGGACAACAGAAGAGCCCCACTCACCATGGGGGAGAGACAGAGAGAGAGAGAGATAAAGAAAGAGAGAAAGAGGAAAAGGATAGAAAGAGTGTGAGAAAGACAGAGCAGTAATTACTAAGAGCAGGCAGCATTACCAGACGGACAGTAATTAACCTTTAAAACTCGCTGGGCCATGGGAGGGAAAAATAATTAGGCGCCAGTCGTCCGAGATGCCACAGGGTTCGGCCTGAAGTAGACTATTCTCTTTATCACAGCGCCAGGCAACAAAAGCCAAACATCGGCCTCTTTTCCTCTTTCTCTCTCTCTGTGCCATCCAGAGACCTCACAGAGAGAGAAAGAGAGATAGAGAGAAAGAGAGAGAGAGAGAGAGAGAGAGAGACTCTCTCTTTCTCTCTATCTCTCTTTCTCTCTATCTCTCTCTGTGCCATCCATACTCTTAAGGCAGCTGGCTGTGGTTGGAGAGGATGACGAAGAGCAAGGGGCGAGAGTTGAGGACCGCTGGATGTTGTTCTGTTGTCCACCCTGGCAGGAAGTGGTTATCATGTTAGGTACATTGACTCGGGAACTGGATTTGTGACCGTAGGGGTGGCCGGTTCGATCCCTGACTGAAAAATGTGGGTGATGGGAGCGATTGAACAACACTCTGCCACATCCGCATCCACGAAAAACCTGACCCCCAACTGCTCCCCTGGCACAGGATCAAGGGCTGCCCACTGCTTCGGGTGTGTAAAATGCGTAGATACTACCCCCGAATGGGGAAAATGCAGAGAAAAAATGTCCTACAGGACATTCAGTTCAGAATAACTGAACTGTTTCCTTTCGGGATACTGAATCCTGGTCATGGGCCTTTCTGCGGGTTTCAGCAGCGATCTGATACACCTGGCGGTACAGACCCTCCTAAGGGGATCTGAGTAGGTAAATTAGGTTTAAGTTATAGGGGTGTGGCTGGGTAGATCTCCCTTCAGGGTTTGGCACCTGGACCTTATAAGCTTGTGTCAAACTGGGATATGTCTTCACAATTAGCATTTATCCATCTGAATTTAGGGACGCATCAATCAGTAACATGACAAGTCAACAGGGCTGGTTTAACTCATATCCTATGTACATTCAAGCCATTTAAATACTAACCACCACTCATCTTACTTAATAAAGACAAAGCAAGTCTGTTAACTGCGTTGTTTGATCTTGGATCTTGTATGAGACAAGATGATCAAATGCACCCAAAGGCAGTGATTTGCTTCCTTATTTTTCATTGCGGCTAAATTAGTGGAACAGATGGCTTGGCAGAACATGTATTTCAGTAAGGTCATTTTTGATTCAGCTGACGTCTCCGCGTCGTAGCCATGGATACATTAATTAGCTTGCCGCTGAGATGAGGAAAAAAGAGAGACAAAGAGAAATAAAATAAACAGTATATGGCCCAAAATAGGTGTTTACTTTTATAACAGTAATGAAACAGGACCACAAGTAGAAATAGAAGAGACACAAACATAGTCTCACCTGCACACACACACACACACACACACACACACACACACACACACACACATATATACAAAACCACTCATAATAGTTAGCCTGCTGTTTTGTGTGGCTTGACTTGAATACCCATTGGGAGTCCATTGAATGGCTGGTGACCTGTTCAGACCAGTTGAGAGTCATTTCCTCCGCCCTGCTTGAGCCCATTGTTTCCTGCCTGCTCTATGTGGTTGGGTTAGCAGATCACAGCAAGGCTCGAAAGTGTGTGTGTGTGTGTGTGTGTGTGTGTGTGTGTGTGTGTGTGGTGTGTGTTTGAAGGCTTACTGGATGTCATGTGTGGTCATGCCTGCTCATGTCCAGCTCAGGCAAGGGCATCTGTTTGGCATAGCATAGCATCCACTGCAGGAGCCGGACTGTGAAATCATCAGCAATTAGGAGGACCACAAGTTTGTGTGCTGCCACTGGACAGGAAACTCTGGTAGATGATGTGCAGATACATTAATTTATTACAGATACATTAATTGATTTATCTGTGTGTGTGTGTGTGTGTGTGTGTGTGTGTGTGTGTGTGTGTGTGTGTGTGTGTGTGTGTGTGAGAGAAAGAGAGAGAGAGAGTGTGGAGGACTCCCCTCCCTCTTGCCAAGATTCAATTCACTTTTTTCTCCAATCTGCCTAATGGTGGGATCCCACCGAGACGCTATCTGCGCTCCATAGCGTCCGGTATGTGATTAAGCTTTTGCCAAAAAAGAGGCAAAAAATGAAGAGAAAAGAGAAAATAGCTTTAATCTAATTTCTTAATAAATTTAAGCCGCATGGTAATACTGCATTTAATGGAGACCTCATCTCCAATTTAGTGCTCAGGCGGTCCCCATGTATTAGATGGGTTTGCACACTAGAGAATCTATTCCCGACTCATATCACAAAAGGTTATGGGTCATTATGAGAACGGGAGCTAGTGAGCCATAATATCAGCCATTACTTAAATTTCGGCCATGGCGGAGAAGTGACGGGGAAGTACTTAAGAACTGTGTCACGTGGCTAACTGTAGCGAGTGTCCGTGTCCTCCACGCATGGTTGATGGGTAAATTGGTCACATAAATAACAAATGTGCCAAATTGCAGGTTTATTATATTTTCTCCCCCCTGGAAGACTGTTGGAAGACTGAGTCTTATGTGTCACTGTTCTCCCCAGGGACACCAGAATTGGATGATGAAATATCATGATGCACTCTCTCCCTCTCTCTCTTTCTCTCTCTCTTTCTCTCTCTCTCTTTCTTAATCGCTCCATTAACTTGCTCGGTCAAGGTACAAAAATACCCTCCTTCCAAACACGGCGGGTCTTGGTGTCGTAGCCATCCCTTAAGAGCCCAGAGGGCGAAACGTCTCCATGACATTTAAGGAAGTGCCTCGCTTCCTCGTCGAGGTTGCCAATTAGAGCGCGCCCGGCCGCCCGGATGGCTCGTTGGTGAGGGGATGGCAGTCGGCCGGTTTTGTTCTCTCCACGTAGCCTCCCTGTTGTTAGTCGGCGAGAGAAAAGGCCTTGTGAATGCCAAGGTCAGAGGCGGTGTGCTGCATCGAGATGGAGTCGGGGAAAAGAACAAGGACCAAAAAAAAAAAACTATCACAGCAGCAACAACAACAACAACAACAACAACTAAACAAGTGCAGAACAAGAAGGCAACAACGAGAATACGATGAAGGGTCTTCGCCACTAGCCAACCCATTTGCCCTAGTGCTATTTTTCTCTCCTCCTTTCCTTCTCTTGCTCCTTCCATCTCTCTCTCTTTCTCTTTCTCTTTTCTCTTTCTCTCTGTCTCAAGGACATACAGTAGGAGAGAGGGTTAGCGAGGCATGTGCGAGGCATGCTTGTGTCGCTTAATGAAGCCGAGGAGAATGTTCCAGAAAGAGAACACACACGAGGAGGGAATTAAAGATATGCAAAGACACACACACACACACACATATATACACACACACACAAGTACACACACACGTACACACACACACACACAGACACACACAAACACACACGTACGTACACACACACACACACACACACGTACGTACACACACACACACACAGGGCTGATCATGCACCCATCTCCACTGCATGTGCCAGAGGTGATGGCTCCTCACCCTGACTGTGGCGCCCCGTTATTGGATGCCTGCCATGCTTCGCTACCAAGGCAACAGCAGGAGCCGTGAGCTTCCCCCACCTGCCTATGCATAAATAAAACTCATCTTCTTTCTCATCACCTTCATCTGCTTTCCCCTCCTCTTCCTCACCGTATTCCTCTTCCTCCTTTTTTCTCCTCCTCCTCCTCCTCCTCCTCCTCCTCCTCCTCCTTCTTTTCCTTGAGTCACAGATTAACGAGCAAACATTAGAGCTCTGTAATGACAACTTTGAAAAAAGGCAGCCTCTTCACATACCTTTCTAAGATGAGAAGGCTTTATCTGGAAACGTAAAGATGTCAGTGAGACCCCTTGATATGCGGCTGCTAGAGAGCGAGACCAGAAACTCCCTTCGGTCTTTCTTTGTTCAACATACTTTGGCATGTGGACAAATAGACATTAGGATCCAGCTACAGATGAATGGATGGCCTTTCCTCATAATAATGGTCATTAGATAACGTACTCACATCATAATTAACTGATGAGTGCAGTGGACTTCTTCTTATATAAGTGTCCCCGTAAGATTTAGTTGATCTAGCGGGAATTGGTCGTAGGTTACTGTTTGTGTTACGCAACACTGGATGTTCATTTAATGAAAGTGTGTGGTGCATGTGTGGAATGCAGAATGTGGAATCGACTGTTTTTCTCCGCAGGTTCAATAATACATGGAAATGGATCCAGACAGGCAGACGTTCAAAAACAAGAGTGCAACGCGCGTGCAACAGATAGACAAGCCACAGCCTAAAGACTAATACCAAACCGTGAATAGCGCTTAAAGGAGCACACGGCCGTTCTCCAGTGTGGCCATTTCCAGAGTGGTCATGGCGAGGAGGGAGAATGCGAGTCGGGGGGGGGTGGGGGAGTCAGTGGGCGAGCCATTTGTCCAAACTGCGCGGCGGGTCGATAATGGAGGCGGCGGCTAGAGAGTGGACTGTGGGTTGGGGGGGGGGGGGGTGGGGTCTAAGACTGGAGTTGGAGAATGAACGGCCAGAGCGAGCGAGGCAAGCTTCAGGTTGCCCACACACCCCTGCTCCAACCCAGCCACCCACCCTCAGCCCCGTGGAGCCGCACTCATCAGTTTAGGCTGCAAGGCAGCCCATTAAAAAGACATCGGCCTGGTTCCGCTCTGTCTGCCAGCGTCCAGAGAGCCTACTTCTACCAGCCCCGCTGCCCAGACACTCTAGTGCTCAGACGCCAGGGTGCATGCACCACACACACACACACACACACACACACACACACACACACACACACACACAAACACACATAAATGCACACAAACACACACACACACCAGGGTGCATGCACCACACACATACACACATGCACCACACACACACACATAAATGCACACAAACACACACACACACACGCCAGGGTGCATGCACCACACACACACGCACCACACACACACACATAAATGCACACAAACACACACACACACGCCAGGGTGCATGCACCACACACACACACACACACACACCACACACACACACACACCACACACACACAAATGTACACACACACACAAACACATAAATGCACACAAACACACACGCGTGCGTGCGCACACACACACATGCACACACACACATTCACAAACGCACAGGCACACGCACGCACACACACACACACACACACACACAGATACACATGGACATAATACACACAGGCAATGTCATTCATGTACACACACACAGTGGGTGTAATCCCATTCACTCACATACACACAGTATCATCCACACTCTGTCAATTTAGCTTCACAGACACATTTAGGTAATGCATGCAGATGCTGACAACAACATACAGTAAGCTCACAGGGGTGCATATAAACAACATTAAACATACATCAACTCACATATGGACACACACACACACACACACGTTCATTTTCTAGACAAAAATTTCTTTTTCACACACCCTTTGATTTTACACACCACATTTCTAGAAAGTTCTGTCTTTTTTCCCCCTGATTTGACATTGTTTCTTAAATGGATGATATTGATCAAAGCTACTAAAAGATCTCCACTTCAATCGACAGCATATTATCATTGAATGTTACAATGACTGTTAGCAGTCAGAGGGAGGGTGGGAGGGAGGAAGGAAGAGGGTGTTAAAGGAAATGATGTGTGTCGGAGCCCGGATCAAGGGAAATGATGTATGTAATCCAGGTCACCACTGATTATTTGGTTGGGATGGATTTATGGCGTCGTTGACACTGATCCCCATAGGAGCCCCCCACAGATATCCATTATTCGAGAGGAGTTTCTTCTGGAGGTTATGCATGATTGATGATATTTAGCCCGGCAAACTCTGTGCGCATGTTTAATTTCTTTGCATTCCCCGAGCCGGTGATGTTATGCAGATGGTGATTTACACCACATGTTGGGCCACTGCACTGGAAGAAGCCATTGTTCAGTCCTTTAATTGTGGTGTTTAATCCAAACCATGCTCTCATCATACATTCATTTCATTTTAACTTTATTTATGTCATGCTTTCTACAGGACCAACCAGATCTACAAAGTTGCACAAGAGTTAGACCCTAAATTAGTGCACATGTTCATGAACATTTTCATTCTTTCATTCGTTCATGGTAGTGCGGCTACAAGTGTGCTTCCTTACTAATTTCTGAAGTACACTCACTCTGACTTTGTACTGGATCCAGACTGGCCTTATAAAAATGATCTTACCCCTCCTAAGGGCAGTACTCTGGTGGTTGCCAGGGACAACTTATAATGCTTTCACATAAACGGTGACACCTTATCACATTGTCCAGTTATTTTGGTCCTGAGCTTGGCCAGTCTATTTCAGCTAGCCATCATCTGTTTGAGAGTTACAGCACACCACCAGCATGTCAGATCCCATCTCTTCATTACCAATTCTGTTGAGTTCTGTGTTAACAAAAAATACATCTGTTATGAACTCAGTCTCTGAGTGAAGTTGAAAACCTTCCTGGCAGTCGTTTGCTACAGACAAAGCAAATTATGTTGATTCCATAACTCTCTTTCGACATGCCGTTATGTTGCCTCACTGACCAGTCCCTCCTGATTTCATCTGCAACTTTAGCCGCTGGCCATCTTTTCCGAGACGGTTCTGATTTTTGACACCAGTGAGGCCCAACTGACCCGAGTTCGCCCTGCCGATTGCGAGTGATCCGGCCGCGCCTCCTAGTCTGTTTTTCCACGTCAGAAGGGAGCCGCTGCGCCAATCAACAATTCATCATCAAATCTAATTGGCGTGGCTCAGCGCTTGCTGTTTAATTGGCTGCTAAGACACAGTGGCTCCTTGATGTCAGGATGGTGTACGTGATGAAAAGTGACTGTTGTGATCTCTGCGCCTAACCGGAGATGGTGAATGTGAATGTCTGATGGAGAAAGAGAGGGGGGATAGAGATAGAGAATAGAGAGAGAGAGGGAGAGAGAGAGAGAGTGATAGAGTGATAGAGACATTTTGACATGTCAGTCCTCCTCACCTTTTGCTGAATGGTGCTGTAATCACAGGTGCTTTCACTCAGTCAACCACCGGCATTTACACATACAATCACCAAACAGAAAAAAAACAACAACATATCTCTTCAGTGCACACACACACACACACACACACACACACACACACACACACACACACACACACACACACACACACACACACACACATACATACACACACACACATACAAACACACACACACACACACACACACACACACACACACACACACACACACTCAAATGCACACAAACTTGTTACAATGTTATACATAGAAATCCTATGCATAGTCATAAAGATCCTTGAAAAATACATTAATATTGGCTGTCAATCTTGATGATTGACATGATCTCTCCACTCCAGCACTTATTTCTTGAATTTCCCCTTGGGGATCAATAAAGTATCTATCTATCTATCTATCTAGCATCTTTCTGCAAAACCCCCATATGCCTGCATCCCAGAGACTGACCCCTGTCCCACTGAGTGAGCCTACTGAGGAGTCTGTATTGGGCGACTCGCTCTCCGATCGCGGCACCATCCCATGCTGGTGGCACAGCAATTAACGGATGCTCAGCAGGGTCCCCGTATTCGCACGGGCTCACAATAATGAAGTGGTATTTGTAAAAGTGTAATGAGGAGTTGATTATTTTTTGAGCCCATCATTTCGCCGCAGAGAGCACGGAGGTTGACTGTTAATCAGATTATAAATATTTACACCCAAGAGTTGGCGAGAGGTTAAAATGCAAATTAACCCCATGTATTGAGGAGCTTAATTTCATGTAGTGTGGTGTTGGATGAGAGTGTGTGAGTGAGTGTGTGTATGTGTGTGTGTATGTCTGGGTGTGTGCGTGTGTGTGTGTGTGTAGTGAGAGTGTGTAAGAGTTTGTGTGTGTGTGGGTGTGGGTGCATGTGTATGCATATTAATTTACTCATGCACTGTATGTATGTGTGATAGTGTTTACTGACCTGTTATCACAGTGGGGTAGGTGCTGTGGAGTACATGTCTAGTGATTCAACACGTGCTGGTGCCACATGCAATAAACTATGCAGCCTATTGAGAGAACAGCCGCTGTGCTTGTGTGTGTGTGTGTTTGTGTGTTTGCTTTTGTGTTTGCTTCAGCCATTTCCTTTAGCACGGTCATCTTTTTAGTTCATTTCCCTGTTGTGGTTAGTTATCGCTTCCTTGTATACATGTATACATTATGTATACAAACACATGTGTGTATGTTGGACGGAGACCGAGTGAACGAGAGGGAGGGAGAGAGGGGGGGAAATGGCTGCTGGCTTAGCTTGCCCTCTATTAAAGATTTACACTCTTCACAGGGGTAGTTATTAAACCCTTGGGCCCCCTTGATGGCGTGAACCCTCAGCTTGATTGTAGCGTTGTGGCGGAGATTAAAGGCGGTTCATTGAAAGGTCTTTTAGCTATTCTGGGTGATTGATCTCTCCGGGGCCCTTTGATTCAGCGGCCGAGGGTCCTTCTCTCTTCCCTTCTCTCCCTTTCTCTTTCCTTCTCTCTTTCTATCTCCATGTGTCTCTCGCTCCCTGGCCTCCTGCCCTTCCATCTCCTCTGTCACACGCATATACACACACACACACACACACACACACACACACACACACACACACACACACACACACACAAACACAAACACAATCACACACACAAACAAACACAAACACAATCACACACATACACACTCCTGACTACTCGCACCAGTCCAGAAGCCACACAGTCAATTTCCCATGTAATTACCACGCCTAATTGTCCACACTGCTTTTCTTCTCCCATTTTCACTTGTATTCCCCTTTAACACTATGAATTACAAGAGAGAGAGAAAGAGTTAGCATTTCATCCAGCAAGATACAGTGCCACAGTGGTATTCAGTGCAGGGCTATTCTCTCTGTCTCCCTTTTCTCACTCTCACTCCCTCCATCTGTCTGTGTTCTATCTATCTATCTATCTATCTATCTATCTATCTATCTCTCTTTCTTACACTCTCGCTCTTTTTTATACTCTCTCTCTCTTTCTTACACACTCTCTTTCTTACACTCTCCCTCTTTCTTACACTCTCTCTCTTTCTTACACTCTCTCTCTCTCTTTCTCTTTCTCTCTTATTTCTCTGGCCTTATCGTCTGTGTAATAAACCAGCGAAGTGCTCTGCTAGAGGAGACTTGGATGACAGCTGTTCTCCCTCACCTGTCATTGTTGATGACTCGCACCTCACGCCCAGATGGTTGAGTACCACTGCCCACAGCAGGACGCTGCCCGCTGATAGATGGGCAGAGAGGGGCACAGGAAGTAGGCAGCATCTTTTGCACCCACCAAGTGTCCTCAGTGTCCACTGCATATGGCATTGGCAACTGTTTCTTTGCACATTTCCCCAGGTCCCATGGGGCCATGGCAGCCATTTTGGCTCTCACATTAGAGCTTTCTGTCATTTAGTATCACTCATAGGGGCGATATGCCTGCTTTATATGGTATAGATACACTTGGAACATGAAGTAATGGGCATGTCAAATCAATAGCTAGTGACCATGGAGTGACCTTTATGTAGTTTCTATGTAATAGAATGCTTTATACTGGTATGCTGTTACGTGACAGCCATCTTGGCTCCGTTGTCTCTGTGGCTTGGCCTGGAGTTTATTAAGTCAGTGAATCACTTCTGATTGCTAAGAAGTCATTGTGTGTTTTGCTCTCAATAGAGCCTCCACCCACCCCTGCCTGTTCTCTAAGATGACAGAGACAGTTGTTAATGGCTCTGGATAACTGGTATTACCATAGATTTCGATAAGCCATTGTCAGGAATTTGAAATGACTGGCATGGCCGCAGTCGCACTCGATTGGATTCTGCGCGAAGTGGCGAGAGATGTTTAGTGGCGTCGGAAGGTTTTTAGGGAGAAATAGCATCGACGGGTAATGGGCAGTTTGTCATCGGCGAGTGCTACCCGTGCCTGAAAAAACACCTGCATGTTTGCCGCAGCTCCATCTGTGCTTTATGGGATGATCAAATCCCCAGCCTCCCTGTGTTTATGCACATCATGTGTGAGTGGGGATCTGTGTGTGTGGGGGGGGGGGGGGTCTGTGTGATTGGATTTGCTTCCTGCTCTTGCTTGTCCATGCATTACTATTTGTATCGTTAAGCTGCTATGGCTTTGAAAATGAAAAATGCTTGCCCATATGAATACCTGTGTCAATGTATGTTTGTGTGCTTGTGTGTGTGTGTAGTGGATGTGTGTGTGGGTATGTGTGAGTGTGAATGTGAGTGTGTTCATGCTGGCACCTTTACATTCATGTGTGTGTGTGTGTGTGTGTGTGTGTGTGTGTTCATTTCATTAACATGCACTAGCATCAGTGTGTGCAGGTGCAATGAGTGCAGTGTTTTTGGCTGACCAAGCGTGTGGGGATGGGTGCAGCGCTTGGCTTCAAAGCCGCAGCTGAACAGCGCTGGACTGGACAGACAGCACGGCTCACGCCACACCGCTCTCCTTACGCTGGCAGCTGACGCGCAAGCCATTCACACGCTCCGCAGCCTCAGAGACGGCTGTATCAGTGCCGACTGGGATGACACACACACACACACACACACACACACACCAAACTCACCGTTGTAATTAATGCCCCCATTCGGTCTTTTACACGCGGACCTAAGACCAGGGATAAATATAGCCCCCACCGTTGGGAGGTCATGTGTCGTGCAGCGGCTGTGACGTGTGTTTATTAGTTATATAATTCCCCACCTAATTATGGGCCCTCTTCTGGGTCGAGGGGACCGCAGGGTGAGCTGACAGTCACATCTGCAACCAGGGTCAAGGCCGACACGGTGGGATGGTTGGACTGCTTACACACACACACACACACACACACACACACACACACACACACACACACACAACCTTGTAATTATGCTGACTATATACACACAGATTGTCAAATTGTTCTCATAATATAGTCACAACACACACACACACACAAATACACCCACACAGACTCAGTAAGCCTTACTCAAGGCATTTCTTCATTTCCATTTTTTTCTTTTTTTTCTCCATTATTTTAATTAAACCTGGAGAGCCATGTTATTAAGGTGGGGGTCGCAGCAGGCCCTCGTCACACACACACACACATACCACCCCATCCTCTACCCCCCCCCCCCACACACACACTCACACATACCACCCCATCCTCTACACCCCCCCCCCCCACACACACACACATACCACCCCCTCCTCTACCCACCCCTCCCCACACACACACACACACACACCACTCCATCCTCTACCCCCACCCACTCCCCGGCCACAGCAAGTCAGGCACATGGCACTATCAGCAAAGGCAACCCCCCCCCCCCCCCCCAAATTAATTACACTGAGGAATTAAATAAAAAGAGCTCATGGGTTGGTTTTATTTACAGAGCGCACTGTCCCGTAATTACACTCAGACAATGGGGAGAGAAACTGAAGTGTGGAGAGCAGGAGAGACAGAATGCAGAAGACAAAGGGAGAATGGGAGGGGGAGAGCATGCTGCGGATATTTTGTTGAAATTAGGGGTCCTCTTTAGTCTATGTTTTATGGTAATAGTGTGTATTTAATGTAATTAGTTCTCCTCAGGACAATGCTATTCACGCAGAGATAATAAAAGAGTCTAAAGCATAGGTATGAAATTCTTTCTCTTTCTCTCTTATTCTCTCTCTTTAATTTCCTCTTTCTCTCTTGCGCTCTCTCTCTCTCTCTCTCTCTCTCCCTCTGGTCAGAGAACTGCTGCTAGATTATATGAGCTGCTGTTATGGGTTCCGTTTGAGAGGCTCTGGACTGAGGATTCACTCCGGCCTTGTAAACACTCCTCAGCTATTTTAGGCTTTCTCCCCTCACATGTTGTTATTGGGTCCGTAGGAAGAGATGTCCTGAGCCATGACTCACTGTCTGGTGGGAAGTGACAGTGTGTGAGAAGTCTGGATCCACACACACACACACACACACACACACACACACACACAAACACACACACAATCACAAAATCACACACACAGGCATACACACACTCACACGCGCGCGCGCACACACACACATACACTAGCCATCCTGTCTCACTAGAGTGGGAAAATCTTCCTCAGGCCTTTATTTATGTGTGAGAGGCTGTACATTGCTTTGTGTGCTTTGCTGTAAGCTTCAGACGAGTCAGACAGCTACCACTGCCACCTTGCTTTGTTTTAATCTCTCTCTTTCTCTCCCTCCCTCTCTCTTTCTCTCTCTTTCCCCCTCTTTATCCATATCTCTGTCCTGTTCCCTCCTGCTTTTCTGTCTTTTCCCTCTCTATCTCTCCCTCTGCCTTGGTATCTTTCTCCTTTCTCCCTTTCTCTCTCTGTCTCTCTCTCTCTGTTACCCCAATAAGTCGCTAATGGGGAATCCATCATCAGATTGGCATTAATGAATGTGATTCATAATGAAAGCAAGCAGTGGAGCACTGGTCCTTGAAGGCTCCACGTTGAGCATTGACTTAAGATTCAGCCTGGCATACAGCAGCAGTTACAGTGCATCTGACTGGCTGCTGGGATGCCCGATCAAATACGCCTTTTTTTGCTCCCTTTTCTTCCTTCAATAAACTGACTTGCTGTGCTACGATGACAGCTAGTCCTAGCAGTAATTGCCAAGCTTCTCGTCATCTTGATTGACCATAGAGAGAGAGAGAGAGAGAGAGAGAGAGAGAGAGAGAGAGAAAGAGAGAGTGTGTGTTCCCATTTTTTTAAAAGGCTCTTCATAGAACTTCTCCAACAAGCAGAACTGTATGTCAGCACAAAAAAAAAGTTCTCTGCAGCTCTGAAGAGTTCTTCACAGCTTAAAATAGCGTATAAAACTGACTGCCAGAACTCCTATTACTGCTCTAGAAACAACTCTTCATTACGGGAACCAACTACAGTCAAATCCCAGGTCCAGTTACTTGACCAAGGTCAACCTTCTGAAGTACAATTTAGAAAAAGGAGATTTATGTGATCAAAAAGTCATTAGATGATGGAGTGTATAATGAAGCATCTTCTGCCATCTGACTGGTCTTCAGAACTACATGATGAATCTAATGAGATGAGGAGCACAAACACACTCTGTTAAATCCACTGTGTACATACTGGTATGGCCCAGGCTTGTGCAAACAGCAAGTTACAGCAAGAGGAATGTTTTTATTAATCAGATGCAGAGATCAGATAATGAAGTATGTATGTCTGGAGGATGATGTGAGCTATTGGTTGTGAATGCATAGGTAGATAAATGTTGGCAAGAGTGAGGTTGGAGTGTGGAGAAGAGACATGGATGCATGTGAGAGGCTGAGAAGAGTGATTTGTGAAGTTCACATCACGTGTTGTGATGTGAGTGAACATGCAATAAGTAGCCTACAGACTTCAGAAAATCTTTGTCTGGTCTCCATCTCCATCCTTGGTATAAGTCAGCGGCATTACACTGGTAGCAGCCCTTCATAGAACCTAATCAAATCATAGCTAATGGTGATATCTGCCACCAACATATTACTTAATTAAATATCTCAAATAGGTCATTACAATGAGCCATCCCGGGGCAGCCAGTGCAAGGTCATTACAAACACTGCAGGGGGCGCATAGGGTCATAAACGTACCTGTAGCTAGAGAGGGCTTACTGTCACGTGCTTGTGACCCCCCCTTGGGGATCAATAAAGTATCTATCTATCTATCTATCTATCTATCTATCTATCTCTATCTATCTATCTATCTATCTCTCTATCTATCTATCTATCTATCTATCTATCTCTCTATCTATCTATCTCTCTATCTATCTATCTATATCTATATCTATCTATCTACAGAAGTTAACTTGGACCAGGAAATGTAATCAAATGTATTGTCATGTCTTGATTGATTCACTCGATGGTCACTACAACAATGGTCTCAGTTTCATCAACAACCCACCATGTGATCCCTATCAATCACAAACTAGGTAGCCTATTTAAGGGAAGTTGACACATTATTCTAAGAGTCATTCTGTAGACAGAACTTCCTCACCACTTTGGTGTGTAGCCATCATCCTCTGAGCTGGCAATGTTCATTCTCTGATTGTTTTGTATGATTTCTCAAAGTATTCTTTTAGCCTATTTGTAACTTAACATTAGTCATTCTAGATGGACTCTTTTATGTGTGGATGAGTAACTTATACCTGACAAATAAATTGTTAAGCTCTGTCCCGCATAGCCTTCTTGAGTTTCTTAGATATCCTAGGTTACGGTGTGCTACAAGGAACGGCTAAAATTAGTTCTCGTCACCATAGAGGCTAATCAATTGGAAGTGGGAGGCTACCACAATAACTGTCCATTGTATTGTATTGCGATGGATCGCTGATTTACTAGTAGTCTGGAATTAGACAGCTAAAGCCTTAGCACACCCTGATCCCTCTGTAGCTTTGGTAAGGTGTTTTAGTTTCTAGATGATAGTGATCCGGGTCAGCACTGTAGCCTCTGACCAACTTTCACACTAGGATCATTACTTGTGTGTTGGTATCCCCCAAATTAATCGGCAGAGGAGGGCCTCTGTACACTATCCCTGGAGAAAATGAGTCTAATTAATCTGATGATGGCATTTTTATAGCAATGTTGTGGGTATCAGCCCACGATGGATAGTAGCCTACCGGTAATATTACCTTGAAACTGAAACTTTTCCATATTAAGTGGAGTCAGATTTATTAGGTTAACAGGGGTTCTATAATGAATTGTTATATTTTCAACAACATGCGGAAAGCTTCACGATTTCCTTCGACCACTCTCAGTTCCCTCATTGGTTCAGAGAAGTGACGTCTTTACAATCTTTTAAACTTTACTCTGAGCGCGGCATGGTAATCTCATATCACAGCACTCCCTTTCTTAGTGGCACCTTCACCAGTGTCATATCTCTCTTTTTATATCATTCTCTCCTTTGCCTTTTTGTACGCTTTCCTTACTAATCCTTTTTGCCTAAAATGGGCCTAGTGTGTAGCATTTCTATGATGGCAGCCTCCACAGGAGCAACTCCAGCAGTCAGCTCTCTCTAGCCAAGTGGAAATGAGAAAGAGAGAGAAGGAGAAAAGGAAGACAACAGGAAAGAGACAGAGTGACCTAGAGATATGGAATGGAGAGTGTAAGGAATGTGAGGAAAATGAAGGGAGGAAGAAATGAGGGAGAGGAAGAAGTGTGAGAAAGGAGAGAGAGAGAGAGAAAGGGGGAGAGAGAGAGGGGATTAAGGCTATTACAGTGCCATACACAGCACTGTGCACAATTTTCCCTGTGCCCTATTCGTTTCCAAATTAGAACATTTCTATCACTTCCATGCATGAAAAATGGGCTGGGTACATTTAAAATTCCATTACAGATGTGTGGTATGTGTGTGTGTGTGTTCAAGGCTGCTTTCATGTGTGTGTGGCTGGGATTGTGCGTGCATGTATGTTGATTATCTATGCAGTGTGAGTCCTTGCATTCGGTTTAAATCGATGTGTGTGTTTGTCCTTTTGTCCTTTTGTATAACTCTCATTCAAGTGATTCCTATGTCCTTATGATGCCAACACTATCAAACAACAACGATTTCCTTCACTTTTTCTTTGTCTTTCTCTCTCTGTCCCTATCTTATTCTGTCTATATCCACCTTTCATTTTTGCACAAAAATCTGTTACTCTCCTCATCGTTTAACATTACCCAACTCTCTCTACACTCCCCATCTTTTTTTCTCTCTATTTTTCTCTCTCTCTCTCTCCCTTTCTCTCATTCCACTTTAATCTGATGTCAGGAGCATCTCTCTCTCTTTCTCTCTCTCTTTCTCCCTCTCTCTCTCTCTCTCTCTCTTTCTCTTCTCTCTCTCTCTCATTCCAGTCTGGTGTCAGGAGAGTGTGTCTCTCTCTCTCTTTCTCTCTCTCTCTTTCTTTTCTCTCTCTCTTATTCCATTCTAGTCTGGTGTCAGAAGCGTCTCTCTCTCTCTCTCTCTCTCTCTCTCTCTCTTTCTCTCTCTCTCTTTCTTTTCTCTCTCTCTTATTCCACTCTAGTCTGGTGTCAGGAGCGTCTCTCTCTCTCTCTCTCTCTCTCTATCCCTCATTCCACTCTAGTCTGGTGTCAGGAGAGTGTGTGTCTCTCTCTCTTTCTCTGTCTCTCTCGCTCATTCCACTCTGGTCTGGTGTGAGGAGCGTGTCTGTCTCTCTCAGCAGCTTTGGCTGAAGACGCAGGCTGAGTGCTCAGGGGAAATACAAAGCAATAACCCGGCCGACGCCTTCTCTGTGCTCCACCCCCTCTAAACAATTACAATAAATCTGACAAAAATATTGAACGCCTATCCCTGGCCACTTCTGCCCAGGCTGCGGCCGTCAGAAACGTCCCAATTTCATATGAAAGAGAGCCAAAAATGGCATTAATACTCATTGAAAAGGGGGAGTCCAGTCTGTCGCGGATTAACAATAGGGACCCACGAATGAATGTGTCGAAGATGGGGGCGGATTCTGAGAATGAGTCATCGTTGGACAGGGGAAATAAAGTCGCATGTGCTGCAAAAAAAAAAATTGAAATTAAAGCTGTCTGTCAGAAATGTGCCAGCCTGAGGGGGAATAGAATTTGCATAGGTGTTCATTTCCAACCAAAGTGCTTGAGATGTGTTAAAAGAGGAAGCCATTTTAAAACAATACGGTTACTCTGGTAGACATTTGGGCTGTTGGACTGCCTATGCCTGGCAGTGGCATGTGTTTTTTTTTGCTCAACACAAAAACGGTCTGAGTCATTTTTCTTGTCTATAAATCACATTTTGTCAGTGCTCCCAGCCCAAAAGAGCCTCTCGCATTCCTCCACAAAAGCATGCCTGACTCTAACTGACACTGACTTCAAGACATTTCACCAGAGCACTCAGAGGAAATCCTAGGCAGATAGCGCTCAAAAGGAACAGCCCATAAAACAAACCAGGCCATGCAGTGATATATGTGTCTATGGCCCTTGACCTGCTGGAGTGGCCTCACGGATCCTCACCCAAACCTGTACAGAACACGTCTGGCCTTCTGGAATTTGTAGTCTTACATTTAGCCTTAAATTTAGTAGATGGATGGGACAGTCTGGTCTGGTTTAGGCATGTTTGTGTGTGTGAGTTGTGTGTTTGTTTGTTGTGTGTGTGTGTGTGTGTGTGTGTGTGTGTGTGTGTGTGTGTGTGTGTGTGTGTCCTTGTACATGCCGACACCGAACTTGATTTTCTGTAGCCCAAGTAGATTGTGGATTAAGTGGATTGTGTATGTTTGTGGGTAAGTGTGGTGTTTGTACATATATGCATGTGTGTGTGCGTGTGGTGTGTGTGTGTGTGTGTGTGTGTGTGTGGCTGTGTTTGTCTATGACTGTGTGTGGCTATGCTTTGGCCTGCATCAAGTTCTTTTGTTTGATGCCCCGTCACACTCCCAGTGCAGTCAAAACATAAACAGTTCTGCTGTGCTGTTCTGTAACAACAGCACAACTACTCTTGTCCAGACCAGCCAAAGCTCAACTGCCCACACCTGGTCTTGGGAAGGAATCTCCCCAGGACGTTTTGCCAGCTCCCTTCGAGCAGCCGTCAGGCCAGAAACACATACCCTTAACAGCTATGCAGCTTAATTGGACCCTGAAAGACTGTAATTATTGGAATGAAAAAAATGGTTTTTCGAGAAAGAGGAGGTGGGGGAGGGGTGGGGGTGGTGGATGAGGGAAAAGAAGAAAAGAAAGTTGGTGCTTGGGGGTCATAGAAGGGCCAGCGGAGACCAGAGCTTTTATGTGGTCTCACATCAATGTTTTTATGTCGGGTGGAATGGCGGGGCTTGGCCATAAATGTGGATTTAGCGTCGTTACGGAGATTGGTCATAAGGTATGTCCTTCCCAGGGACGCATCGGTACAGTTAGTTTTGTGTGTGTGTGTGTGTGTGTGTGTGTGTGTGTGTGTGTTTGAGTGGGTTTGTTTAGTGGATGGTTGTGTGTGTGTGTGTTTGGGTGCTTTATTAACTACAAGTATTTCAGGCGAGTTTGTGTGTGTGCACATACAGTATGTGGGTGGAGGTTTTTGAGGTAAGAGTGTGTGTGTGTGTGTGTGTTTGAGTGGGTTTGTTTAGTGGATGGTTGTGTGTGTGTGTGTGTTTGGGTGCTTTATTAACTACAAGTATTTCAGGCGAGATTGTGTGTGTGCACATACAGTATGTGGGTGGAGGTTTTTGAGGTAAGAGTGTGTGTGTGTGTGTGCATGCACCCACGCGCACACATGTGTGTATGATTGCAGCGGACAGCTTTAGAACAGAGCGCGGGGCGGCCCAACTCAGTCTGGGTCAGCAGCATGTCTGAGCGGAGCGTGGAGCGCAGAGCGGCGAGTCAGCCGTTCCCGGGTTAGACGGACGCCGCCGAGGCAGCTCGGCCCCTGTGGCCTGCACCGGGCAGCAGACAAGCTCCGATTCAGCCATTAACCTCTCCCGCTCTAATGGGAACACGTTCGGAAAAGCGCCGGATAGGAGAGGATAGGATGTCCCCTCTCTCTCTCTCTCTCTCTCTCTCCCCTTGTTTCTCCTTGTGTCTCTTGTTTATTGTCTTTCTCATATTCTCTCTCACTCATTCTCAGTTTGTTGGTTCACTTCATTAGGTGCACTGAAGAGGTTTCCTCTCTATTCTTTCTCTCTCTTTCTCCATTGTTCCCTCCTTCTCTGTGCATCCTCTTAGATCATGATTTAACAGCAACAACACAGTTTGCCATCAGACCCTCCTAGAGTTCCTTTTGTGGGGATTTTCTTAAATTATTATTAACAACAAGCTTTGAACCTCTCAAAAAATTGGGGCTTTGATGTACGATATAAAGCTTTTTTCACTACACATAAAAAATATATATTCTACTAATTAGATTCCCGTGGCATCATTAAAGGAAAATCATTTTCATTCTATCTATCAAAATGTAGAAGTATAGATTTTCTTTTTTGTTCATAAAGGGCCATCATCATCAGTGCATTTTCTTTGCATGCTACTCTCTTGAAATGAGGTTGTGAAGATCAAATGCAGGAGAGAAATCAATATCACACTGCACAATCTTTCTGATCTTTTCTGCTCTCTTTGTTAATGAAGGATGTTATGATGGTGAAATAAAAAAAAGAAAAATGTATCAGTCTCCTCAAGAAATCTCAAATGAAACCGAGGAGACAGCCGCAGCGGTGGTAGCGATGAATCGACACACTCAAGTCTGGCTGTTATCTCAATCCAGTTGCGGAACAAGCAGAAGGAAAAGCCACACTTTAGATTCAAAAACCCCATTCGATTGGGAGTAATCATGGCGTTGCATAGCTGGACATTCCATCAGGACAGGCTGCCTTGTGCCTCTTAAATTTGTCAGCAGTGCCATTTCAATTGGTGCGGCCTTAAAAATGTGTGGCTGGGCATTTGTTGCCAGCTGCAATCCACCGTGGCTTTGACACCACCACCCCCACACACACACACACACACCCCTCTTCCTTTCATCTTCTAAATACACAGAAGATAAGTTCAAGCTGTCGCTGCCTTTGTGGCGGCAGTGACCACAACAATCAAGCTGAGAGACAAGAAGAAATAAAAGGGACCAGATTGGCCTGTGTGTTTGATGGCGGACCATATGCTATCAATCTCTCGTTTTTGTGCAGGCATCGGGAATGGCTGCCCACACAGCGTAAATTACTGGAAGACACGATGTACCGTCAAACACGTGGGCTTACGCTGCACAAAAAGAAATACCACGAAAGGGCGGAAAGGGGGGAATAGGTGAAATATTAACTGTGTACGTTACGAGGGCTCAAGGGAAGATGGAGCGAATGTGGACTCTGCTAATATTTGCTCACAGAGAGCATCTGGCGAGGGAGAAAGAGAGAGAAAGAGAGAGACGGAGAGAGAGAGAGAGAGAGAGAGAGAGAGAGAGAGAGAGAGAGAGAGAGAAGGAGTGCATGAGGGCTATGGTGAGGATGAGTTAAAAGAGGACATGGAGGAAGTGCGAGAGGGGAGATCGAGAGGGGGGTGAATGAGGGGAGAGGAATAGAGAGTGGGCTCTTCAGAGAGGAAGGGAGTGAAGGAGAGAGTGAGAGAGAGGGGGGGGGGGGGGGGGGGGGGGGGCCTTGCATCAGGAGGCCTTTGATCCGCGGCCTTGCCCTTGCCCCCTGGAAATGCAATTAAAATGGAGAAGAGGTGAAGGCCATGTGATCAACTTGATCCTGACATGGCTTTTAATTATAAATGTTTGCGCAGCGGAAAGTGGATGCCCACCACCACCACCACCACCATCCTCCACACTACCCCACGGACCCCACATCCCCTCTGGCCAAACAGAGCCCTCTGTGGGGTTGGGGGGTGGTGGAGAGTGAGAGGGATCATAGGGAAGAGGGTAGCCTAGGACGGGATGGAGCACTGGGCCCTGAGAGAAGAGGAGTCTGGATAGAAAGTAGAAGTGAAGGCCCCTGTTAACCCCCATTACCCTTCTCTTCTTCTCAACACCATTAGCAGAATACCAATGCCTTACTCTCCTGCTCCCTCACTCTCTCTCTCTCTCTCTCTCTCTCTCTCTCTCTCCTTCATTCACTCTCTGGTTCACTCATTCTGCTTTCTTTTGCCATCACACAATTTTATATGTGGGTGTGTGTTGGGGTGTGTGTGTGTCGGGGGGGGATGGGGGGGGTTGGGGAGGGGGGGGGGGGGGGGCTGCTGACAAACGGGCCAAGGGGAATGTGATTGGTGAAAGCGGATGTTTAGTGAATGCTAAGCACCTACTTAATTCCCCAGTCAAAAGATGCTCGGGCTGATCTCAATATTTATCTTCCGCACGGTTATCAGGGCACAAATGTGCAGCAGCATGTGCATTTGAAAATGGATATGCTCTGATGGGGGACAAAATTGTCTCTACACACATTCCATCCCTCTATCTCTCTCTCCCTCGCTCTCCCTCCATACAACATCTACTCAGAAGACTGACATTCCTGAAGCAGTGGAATGGAAGTGCTGTCCATGTATACTTCGGGGCTGTACTGTATACGGGGGTTTACAGTACATATAAATGCACTATTCGTGAATGCATTACTCCAGCAGCTTGCTTGCGTTAAGTTGCCATTGAGAGTATGCTGATCTCAGTGTTGCAGAGACATGGCAGCAAGAACAAGAAGACCAGGATGTTGGCTGTGATCAAAGGAGATGAGAAGTCCTGTCATTCTTCCCTCCCTCTGCTCACTGAACTCGTCTTCTGCAACAACGTTACATAAATCTCTAAGAAGTAAACCTTCTTCCTCTTCTTCTTCTCCTTCTTCTTCTTCTTCTTCTTCCATCCTATCAGTTGCAACATAGCCCTTCTCTAGTCTCCAAGTTCAACTTAAGATTCATATTGCTCTTTATTTCTCCAAAGAGACGTTTAGAAGAAACAGGTGAGATCCAATTTCAAATGTTGCTTTCCTATGGGCTGTCGCTGAATGGACTTCACTGTTCTGGGAAAACGTTGGCTTGCATGTATCACTGACCACCTCAATTTTGCTGAGAATCTACTCTGGATAGCAAGAACAAATTAACACCCGCACTGTAGACTCTTGTTCACAGACCACTGGGCTTTTGATAAATGAAGCTAATAAATGGATTTATGGACTGGAAACAGTGTCCAACAGATGCTGGAAAGAGCACTGCAGTCACGCAATGAGATTAACAGGTGCAGAGAATCATGTTAAAATTGCTGAAAAATGGCAGTAGTTGTTTACTGACCTTTTGAACTTTTAACCTTTTCTGTGCCATGCAGCTCTTGATGCTGTGCAATGGAATGCATAGACAATAGCACAAAGATAGTTGGTAGGGAAGACTTTTCAGTTTGGAATGGTTCTGTTTGGATAGACCCTGCCTAAATTTGGCACCAACACAATGAACACATGCCCATCATGTATAAAACACAGTTGACTGGCAGAGGAAGACTTGCGTTCAGAGCAGCCTGACAATAGAGTTTCAGCAAGCGACTTGGCCAAAGTCGGTGAAGAAGAATGTCTTAATCAAAGTGCCTGACCCCAGTGGCCTTAAAGTAATAACGTCTGGCTTCCATTTAGATTGTGTGCAAGGCACATGTTAATGCAAATGTGACGGCATAATGTTTCTTCTTGTCTGACATTTTCGTCTTATATTCTTAGAGGTGAAAAGATTCTCCATAACTTGCCCCATTTCTCTGCTTCACTTTTGCTGACATATTTCAGGCCAGGAAACATCTGTGGCAGATGTTCCTGTTAAGTCACCCAGGGATTGCTTGTCCCCAGATCTCCACGCAGCCCCAACCAGAGAGTAAGCTTGGGTGCCGTGCAATCACAACACGCACAGAGCTCTCCCCGGAGCTGGATTTCAGCTTGGCATCTGCAATATATCAAAATGTCTTTTTTGGTTTTTTTTTTTCACTTTCTGTTTTTTTTTTTTTTGTGGAGAAAACATTGCTGCTTGGCATGCCACCGTTGTTATAGTCGTTATATGCTCATCCCATGAACTTTGTGACTTTGTATATTTATACTAGGGAAATGTTGTTTGCAGTTTTCCATTGATACAGTTGTGGCTGCTTTTCTGTTTATAGAGATCTTTGGAGGAACTCGGTAATGAAAGCAATGTGTTCCCAGATACCCTGTTTTATCCCACTGTTAGCCATACAGTATATGTCAGGCCACTTTTCACTCTCTCTGCTGCCTGATTTCAACTCGTTGCGTAAACTGTGTTTGACTGGCAAGGGCGCTCTGTAATTATTGACAAGAGAAGTAAACAGTCATTCCCCTTGCTGATAGGCCCTACAGGTGAGTTGGCACGCCACGTAGGGTGTGCTCCCCACTCCGATTCTTCTGCCTGTCGGTTCAGTTAAAAAGCGACCAGACTTGTTGTTGCATGAGAATGTGGTTTCCCTTTTAGTGACTACAGCCCTAATGACTACGCGGCAGCAGTCTTTCGACCACAGGTTATGTGAATGCCCCACAGCGACTGCTGTAATTGCGTGGGCATGGAAAGAAAGATGAAGCGTCTAAGCCGCTTTGGGGACTAAGGAAAGAGAGGAGTGAAAGAGTGCATGATTGAGAGAGAGAGAGAGAGAGAGAGATAGCAGGGAGAAAAAGAGAGCGTACTGATGTGAGTGTGGTTTCTCTAAATAGTTGACGAAGTCGCTGCGGCTCCATCAAGGCCACTCTCCACCTTGATGAAGATGTCCAGCTGCGACGTCAATTACTGAACCAGGAGCTGTTAACACAACATGCGACAGGCGATCCATCACAAGCACTGTACAGACTCAAGCCGACGTCGATACCACCCTCTTTAGAGATAGAGACGTGAAGACAATACACCTCTTCAGCACCACCCCCCTCTCTCACTCACTCTCTCCTTCTATCTCAATCACCCTCTCTTTCAGTCATGCTGAGCTCTGTCTCTCTCTTCCCCCAGTCCTCCCACATTATCATCTTGTCGTCTCTCCCCCGCTCTCTTTCTCTCGTAATCTCTGTTTAACGTCCACTCTTCACTGTCCCTCTGTGTTCCGTCTTTAACTGCCTTATCAGCTACACCCACGACACCTCACCTCACCCTCTCTCACTCGTCTCTCTACACCACCCACCCACCCACCCACCACCCTTCTCTCTCCTCCTTTCTTCCGTTCCAATTGAAGCCCACCATTTCAAATCAGCATGCCAAGTTTGAAAGTATTGACTGACTGTCCACCCCACGGACTCAAGTTGTCATTGTCAGTAATGCCTCACTGCCTACATTAACGCTAATAATGTTTCTCTCTTCTCCCCCCCCCCCCTTGCTATTGAAAGGGCTTTTGTGTTTGTCTATTTCTGATTGTTATTCAGAGTGTCTTATTTTTGAAGGATGTTTTTTTTTTCTTCTCTAGGTTTTTGATTTCATACTTGAATTGTCAGAAAAAAAAAATGACTGCAGAGAGCTAACACCTGGCCCTCAGTGATTCGCAAAGACAAGCTCATTCCCCCTCCTCATCCCTAATGAAGAATGAAATCCTGTCATTTTCTGCTGCAGGGTTTCAGACGAGTTTTTCTTCCATCATCGGCGTCACTTTGGCTTTATTTTTTTATTATTATTATTTCGCATACAGAAACCCAAATAGATTTAGAGAGACGCCATGCAAATGGACGATGATTCATGCAGTGAATAGAGCCCGAGCAGTGGGGAAATAATTCCTATGGCAAAGTAATGTGCACACATATTCACACAATGTTTTCACACATGCACACACGCATACACCAAACACACACACACACACACACACACACGCACACACACACACACACACAGGTCAAACAGTGGTGACTCATGCGTGGGGTGGGTTGGTGAAATTGTCGGGCTATAAGCCGGGCATGTGATTGGTGTCATTACACTCCAGGTGTTATGTGGGCAATGCCGTGGCATCTGTGCCCAGTTAGAAGAGCGTCTCCCGTCATGCCAGCGCTAACATTGGCATGTGGCAGACTGAGTCAGCCTGGGCTGGTTACGCCAGGTTTGGTTGGTGCCAGAGCTCTGGACCAAAGCCCGTGTTAGGTTTTGCGAGGTGGAAGAGTTTGCTTGGCTCTGGAGCCGTGTCTGAACAGCATCTGTGGTGAGAACCTGGCTCTTGCTTTGTGCTAGAGGAGCCTCTGAGGCTCACCAGACTGAGCCCAATAATCTGCATATTTTCCACCTTTCCCAGCTGACTGACCACACTCGCCTGACTAAACTCATCGGGTTCAAACTTAGTAACATCTGCATGGTTGCTTGTCCTCACCTAGGAGACCACTTGATATTTATGACTGGGTTTGAAAATTCAGCTGAATTTTGTTGTATATACTCATTGAGTGAAATATCTAAAAAATATATTTTTAGATTGTTAGCTGTGTTTGCCATTGGCTCCTAGTACAAACCAGTCCCTTGTTTCATAACCTACTAAGAATATATATTATGTAATAGCACCTTGTGGTGTCCTTGTGCTAACACACCATTTCTTTTTTACTTTTTCCTCTGAAAAGTTTGAGCCTATATATTTAGGTCAAAAGTGAGTACAAAATGTCTAAATGGTGTAGTGCAGTGTATATGTGTAATGTGTAATGATGGGGCAGTCATTGACACGCTGTACTGACAGTAAACAGGGTTAGTAGTAGGGTTAAGTTTATAGAAGCACCGAGTATCACTGTGTGTGTGTGCAACCTTGCGGACGTGTGTGAGAGAGGGAGAGTGTATTTGAACATCGTGTGTCAGGCTCACTCAAAGGACACATGCACAAAAGCTATGTATATCACATAGTTGTCATGGCAACTCTCAAATCAAGTCAAACATAATAATCTCAAGTGAATACATGTATGTGGAATAAAAACATGCTAGTAACCTTCACTTACGTGTTCATCTGAAGAACATATAAGTATGTACTGTAATTTTCAATATGTATTTTAAGAGCCACTAAGCTCTATCCCTGTTTGCCATTTTTCCCCCTGAATTACAACGTTCTAGTAGTTATACTGAAGGTTTGCTCATTTTTGAATTTGTTTGCTTCTCTGTCCCTGAGTTCTCTCTGTCCTCCACTCTCTGTCTGACATTTTGTACCTCCCATTTAGGTATGCGCCATGAGTGGCATCTACCCCTTTTGTTAATTTTATTTGTGTCTGTTTGTTTCATTTGTGTGTGCAGAGTAGGCGTTTGAACAGGTGACCCATTTCGCTGGAGCTGCCGGGTGGAAGTGAACAAATTAGTCACCGGCAGTACAAATACACACCCCCTTCCAGCCCCTCCCCTCCCCTCCCCTCACGCCTCGATTTCTCTATTTCTTACATCGATTTTTTTTTTTTTTTTTACTTTACTGCCACAGCTTTCACTGGCAATTGAAAATCGTTGTGTTTCTTTATGGCTCCTATTTGGCCGTGAACGTGCTAGACTAGGACTCTGTCTCCCTCTCTTTCTCTCTCACTCAGTCACTCTCTATCTCAGGGATAGTGATAAAGGCGAACTGGGAGGCTTCTAACAGACTTGATGCACTTGATGATGAGGAGGTGGAGGCCTGGGCGGGTTGGCTTGGGCGGAGGGGAAAGGAGGAGAGGGGAAAGTGTTTTCCTGGCGACACGCTCCCCAGAGTGGAGATGCACTTCCTGTTATTAATATTTATCGTTTAGGTAGCTTAGCTGCAGCCCCCCTCCAGAGCGACCTACATAGCTGACAGTTTGCTTCGGCGCTGTGGGTCTGTATGACTGTGCTTGCTTGTGTATGTGTGCATGTGTGTCTCTGTGTGTGTATATTTATATAAGGGTTTGTGTGTGCGTGTGTGTGTGTTTGGGGGGGGGGGGGGGGGGGGGGTGGCAGGGGTGGCGCAAGCCCTGACGTGCGACACACAGTCTGTTCAGGTGCATCCCAGTGCACAAGGGACAGCCCAGCGCCTCAACTGTGCATATGAACTTCCTCTGACCCCCTCGGGAAAACACACACACACACACACACACACACACAGATTCACTCCAACTATGGCAAGACACTGACTGCAAATCTGGAATCTGTGTTGGGCTCTTAGTGAAGGAGATTTGTTAGCTTAGCTCGAGTGTTTGTGGGTGGAGGAGATGGCCAGACATGTTGGTGGGTGGAAGGAATATTCTTGCTTTTACCAGAGGCACTTCGCTTGAGGCGCTTTAGAAGGACATTTGTACAGAACAACCTGATGTTTGAGAGACCTCTTGTACCATATCTGAGTTGAGTTTCTCATATAATTTATACACCCATTTACTTGTACACTTCAGTTAACCCCCAGGAAGATCTTGTAACATATGTGCCTAAGAATTTGTAATGAAGTTAAGACTTATCCTTTTGTGTGACCTCTCTTGCCTTAAAAATAAACAAGGGAGGGTGGGCAGAAATAGGCGGCAAAACATGACTACTGAAGCAGAATAATTTAGCCCCCTCTCTCAAACACCCACACCGTCACAGCAGAAGTAAACGCGCCTCTGCCAAGCTAATTGTTTGTTGAATTGATTTCTGATTTAATTACAGGCCTGTTACGTTTACCCACTGAAGCCCTGGGACCTAGTCTTAACAATAGGGGTGGGTTGTATGAAACAAAAGAGCCAGTGAATCAAAAGAAATAGTAGAAAAAGTAGCTACACACATTGCCCTCGGAAAAAGAGAAAGTTTTCTACATTGCAAAACAGCGGACCTTCCTGCTAATGGAGGTGTTAGCCTTGAAGCTTCACTTTTTGACCCTCACATACAACACACCTGTTTATGTCTATTTATGAAGGTGGACCTCTGGAGATGGGTTCACCACTGTTTCTTTCTCTCTCTATGGAGCTTGTTTATTATTAAATCATGGTTGTTGGCTTTTTTTCCCTTCTCTAACCATTAGCATGAGTGAGCTGAGGGAGGTCGCTTAAGATGGAGGCACATCTGCCTTGTGAATAGACAGAGAGGGATGGGAGATAACAAGGTGAAAGTTTAGTGAGGAAAACTGTGGCAAGGACATTCCGGAACCATCCATAGGGCAAGAATGCAAGACTTCCTTTTGTCTTTCCTGCAAGAATTTCCCTTCCCTGTAAGAATTGCCTCTTAGTGCGAAGGCCTTAACTCCCCCCTGACAGATTCAAAAATATCTTATTCTCTACAGTATGTGTCCTTAACTGACATCTGTGGTTGGTATTTGAGTGCAAATGAAGGGGATTTTTTTACACTGTGGTATCAAAAGGTTTGACGAGCAATGTTGAGTCATTATTCAGAGAATGTTTTCCATTTAGAATTGTTCAAGGTCACGAAGAGGATGTGCTATGTGAGAACACGGCTCTTATCAGTGGGCCGATGAGCTTGAATGAAAGGGGAACGTGTAGAGCCGTCATGTTGAAGTGCTTTTTCGTGAGTCCCTCTTCTCCAGCCAATCATAGGCATAACAAGGACAGGGGATTAGGGGGCACAGCGACTTACAAATGTGGCCGTCAGGGCATCTTTTCACGACAGCCCCGAGTGGAGTTCTGGACAGCCCTAGCCTTTATCAGACTGGCCCATTGTTGAGCGAACTTGAACTGTGATGGGGGCATTCTCATTTTTTCCTCATCAAGTTTTGTCTCATCACAAGTGTACTGAAAGACTTTGTTTCTGATGTTTTTTTTGTTGTTTTTTTATGGTTAAGATGTGGGGAAAAACAAAGACATCAACAGTCCCCACGTCACACTGTGCAGATCCTGTCTGTACTCAATGTCCTGTCATATATTTCATTGAATTTTGAGGTTTTTGGTTTTTCCTTCATCTTGGCACTAGAACAGTTGCTTTGGTTCTTTTTGCATTTTATTTTCATTTTTATTTCATTATTCATCTTCTGTGATGGCCAGTGCTGAGTGGACGGGTGTCACCACCGAAGATATGAGGAAGTCGCTCAGCCGGTCGCTCGGTCAGTCTCCCTCCCTGAGCGTAGCACAATGGCAGCCATGGCGGCGTGCTAAATAAATTATCGCGCAGCTATTTCTGAGCTGAAGTGTAAATGCAGTAATCCACAGAGCAGGAGCCGGGAGAGGAGTCGGTGCAGCCTCATTGGGGAATACGCCACTCTCTTCATCCTCTCTCTCTTCCTCTCTCTCTCTCTCTCTCCCTCTTGATGTCTCTCTCCCTCTCTACATCGCACGCCATCCCCTCACACCCTCCTCCGACTGCTCTCTCTCGTTCTGTCGTTCCCTCTTCCTCTCCCACACACTCTCTTCATCTTCTGCCTGCCTCTCCCTCTTTTCACACACTCTCCTTTTCACTCCATCTCTCACATCCTCACCCAACCACTCTTTCTCTCTCTCTCTCTCTTCTCACTATCTCCACTAATCCCTCTCTTTTCTGCTGTTTCTGTCAGAGGAGATATTATGATATTCCCCACCATATGCCAGGCTACTTTAGCCTGTCTGCATTTCTCTCTCTCTCATCTCTCTCTGCACTACAGAGGTTAACCCTTACCAGAGAAATCTGTTGAGCCAAATCAATTAATCATTAGAAGCGCAGTCACAACCATTCAACATTCAGCACTGAGGAGAGCTTGTTCCGCAGGTCACTGAGACATAAAAGGAGAGTGTGTGTGTGTGTGTGTGTGTGTGAGAGAGAGAGAGAGAGAGAGAGAGAGAGAGAGAGAGAGAGAAAGACAACCTCCCTTCTGGATAGAAAAGGTACAAATGGTTCCAACTTCCCCTCAGCCTTGTCATGCTATTTGTCCACAGTGAGAGCCACCCTCCAATAACAGTGTGTAATAGGACATAATGGCGCGTAGTTAATCATAGCCTGTGTGGGGGGTGAGGAGGTTAATGATGGCACAGGAGCGCTCTTGAGAATGAACCCCTGCTCGGCAGGTATTTATCAATGCCATGTGTGGGTCTTTGCAAGGTCACAGCGACAGGGGACATCCCAGTCTCACCTGTAGAGAGACGAAAGGGGAAGGAGAAGCTGTGGTTTCATGACTTTTGAAGTATTAAGGAAGTGAAAGTTCCTCTTGTTATTTGGTTCCTCTATAGCTGAGCCATGTAACTCTGGGTCTTTTACCTGGTATTTTTGCAGTATCATTTTGCAGTGTTATCAGTGGTTAACCCGAAGAGGAACAGGAAAGAAAAACATATGCGAAGGACATGCAAAAATAGTATTCCCCAGTTTTATGCAAATGTATCCAAATCTACAGAATATGCACACACAACTCGGTACACATATAAACAAACACCCCACTCCTCCCAGTACACTCACACTCACACACACACACACACACACTGCACAGTACACTTGTAAACACATGACCCCCAACTCCCACACACACACATACACGCATATGCCAAGATTCAGCGGCACACTCTCCATGCCTTCAGTTTAGAACCTGACGAGGTCTGTAGGAAAACTGGCTTTCAGCTCTAATGTATTCAGGAACATGAAGAAAAATAAGGAGGGAGAAGCCGCGGAGCACACTTGTTCGCCGCCACCCCCCCCCCCCCTCTTCCATCCGTCACTTTCCCTGTTATCCCTCGCTTCTTCCCTCCTCCTGTTTTTCACACACACATATGCAGCGAGGGGAGTGCTCAGAAAGTGAGAGAGAGAGAGAGAGAGAGAGAGAGAGAGAGTAGAATGCATGCAGAGCGGATGCGAGCGTGTGATGAGCGTCAGGGCCAAACAAGCGAAGCGGCTCGGCGGCATGAAAAGGCTTATTTGCTTAACCTCAGCGGGTTATGCTGATCGGGAGCGCCGCGCGAGAATACACTTCCCCTCTCCGCAGTTGTTTGTTTGGAAATTGAGGGCAGTGCAAAAAAAAGCAAAGGGAGCTTGTGAACTGTGAAAGCAAGAGAGAGAGAGAGAGATAGAGAAAAAATGAAAGAGAGACAGAAAGAGAGTCTAAAACAGACGGAAAGAAAGAACAGGATGACCTATTTAAACCTATAAAGTGGGAAAGTGCCCCCACTAAGTCTGTGCACCGTGTTACAAAACAGCCTTGTTTGGGAATGGCCTTTGATTTGCCATGGAGACGAAGCAAGCTGCAGCCTCCTCAGGCTCAGGTTATTTATTCCGAATCAGGTCCTGCCAGTGGACCTCATGCACAGGCGCTACAGCAGCTTTATGGCGGGTTCCAACAGGTGCTTATCCTTAGTCCTGGACATGATGTGGCCCAGTCCGGCTCTAGAACAAACCTGGACAAAGCTGGACCGGAGTCCTCTACTTACTCGGAAGGGTTGGGTTGAGAGCTTGGAGGGGCTGAGGGAGGAGTTGTGGGTCATTCATTGCCGGGTGAGTGTTGACAGTCTAATGCAGGCCGTAGATGCAATGAAATTGGAACTGTATGCTGGAAACACTGCAGCATTGTGAGCTATAAGGCAGACAGATAAGGAGCAATCACAGGTGCAGCACTACCTTCACCGTGTGTGCGTGTGTGTGTGTGTGTGTGTGTGTGTGTGTGTGTGTGTGTGTGTCTGTGCACTTCGCAAGCAACTGTGTGTGTGTACTGTGCCGGTGATTTAATAAAAGGAGGAAGGGTGATTACTAATGCATAGCTTGCCTCCAGCTCTCTCTCTCTCTCTCTTACCCCTCTCTCTCCCTCCCTCTCTTTCCATCTCTCTATCTCTCTCCCTCTCTCTCTCTCTCTCAAACTTTCTCTCACTCTCTCTGTTGAGTCTTTCTAAGGAACTCACCTCACGAGCACCTGTCTCTGAGACTCTCTCTCTCTCTCTCTCTCTTTCCTCCCTCATCCCTTTAATGTGTCTGAATCAAATTCATCATTCTTGCCAAGTCGCTAGGGAAAAACCCCGCTATGCAATTGGCGAAATAGAAAGTGTCTAATGCCTGTCTCTCTGTTTTTCCCCCCTTCTTGTCCCCGTCGTAGGGGGAAATTGCGCGGGCAGACGGCCGCATTAATAAACACGCCGGTCCCTTTTGTTTGGGACCGAGATGGCTCCCTGCGTTAGCACCTGCCATCAGAGAGAAGTCGCAAGCCTCGAATGCCTTACTCGTCCTCGTTGGATCTCTGCGTGGTTAGCTCATTCTTTTTCTCTTCTTTTATTCCCTCGTTCTTTCCCCCCCCCTCCTTAACTCCTCTCTGCACTGTCGTCTGAGGCAGGGGAACAGGGGAGTGAAAGTGTCTAGGATGGAGTTGAAGGCACTTCTCTCTCCTCACTGCCAGGTTTTATTGAGGTGGAATTGAAAAGGCTGGGTGGAGAGGAAGGAAGAGGAAAAAAATTGGGAAATAGTTCACAGTAGTTGACCTTCAAGGATTTTTTCAGGAAAAGAAAGGTGTTAGAAAGAGCAGAATATCAGATTTGGAAGAGAGGTGGGGGGAAAGTGAGGCTTCAGTCTGTCTGCCAAGCCTCAAAAACAGTAATCATATGTTGCCTCGACGGATCGTGGTGTGTCTGTCAGGACGTGCCAAAGCTTTTGACTCGATGCCCATTGCCAAAGTATTCGGAGCGATTTTTCATGCTGATTTGTCTTTGGTTGAAAGGCTAAGAGAATGAGCTCAGTAGACACACCGCGGATGCGCTGCTGGAACTAGTGTTCTCTCGAGTAGCGGCAGAGTTCGCCGCGCTCGACCCCGGCTGTGCTGGCAAAACAAAAACAATAGAGCGAGGAAAATAACTAACTAAATAAATAAACAATGGTGAAAAGAAATCCTGACCTTGACTGGAAATAGAACACACAATGTATCATTTGACAGAACCCCAGGGGCTGTTCTCTACCCCCCAGCTCCAAACAGTGTGTGTGTGTGTGTGTGTGTGTGTGTGTATGTGTGTGTGTTTACAGTACGTACATGTTTTGCTGTTTGTGTTAGCGTGTATGCATATCCATGTGTACATTATGCGAATATGCGTGTGCATATATAGAGTTTGTGTGTGTGTCGGTTTCTGTATGACTTTCAACGAAGATGTTCAGTTCTCTGACAGCTTGTCAGGGTTCTACCTGCTAACGAAATTCAAATGACACATATGTATTCAGCCATAATCGGCAGGGATCTCATATTCCATCACCATGCACTTTCACACAAAACACACAACATCAAAGTATTTTTTTTCTGGTTTTGCTTTGATTTTGTTGCATAGTATACAACAGCGTACAGCTCCAAGAAATGCTCATATTTGTTTGTGTGATTGTTCGATAGGGGAGCTTGTGTACTTGGGAGTCCTTGAAAGCGTTTGTTTTGCTGTCAGGAATCCCATGGTGCCTTTGGGCTGGAACTGTGGCGTGTGTGTGTGTGTGTGTGTGTGTGTGTGTGTGTGTGTGTGTGTGTGTGTGTGTGTGTGCACTTGCAAGGTGGGTTGGGCGGCTGTGAATGTCAGCTATCTAGGGGTGCCGTGCCATGCGGCGTGTCATTGGTCATATATCAAACCTCCGAAATGTCAGACATCTTCCCTTCACTTATGGCTCAGGGTCTAGGAGAGAAGAGGACCCTCCATATGTAATGATCCGCAAAGCTTTGCATTGTGGGCCGCAGTTGGCTGATACTTTCCGCATTGATTTTGGGGATGTTGTCTGTTTACTTGTCTCTTCCCTTCTCTCGTTTTCTCTCTGCATCTCCCTCCCTTTCCCTCCCTCCCTCCTGACGCATTTTATTCTTTTTTTTAACTGTTTCCTTCCTTTTTTGGTCGTCTGTTTGATGTTTTCCATGCTGTCCAGCAGTGTTGTTTACCACCTCTCTTCTTTGTTTTGTTTTTCCTTTTGCCCTCCTCTCTTTTCTTCTTTTTCATCATCTCCGCCCTCCCATCTGCCTTTTCCTCATTGTTTGCTTTTCATCTTTTATATTTCTTCACATAGCTTGTGGTTGAATTCATGCTATCTCTCTCTCTCCTTTCAATCTCTCTTTCTCTCTCTCTCTCTGCTCTTTATTTATTCCATATTGTTCACTAAAGGCTGTTTAAAGGTCAGCAATCTTCTTATGGTTAACATTGTCTCTTTCTCTCTCTGTCTCTGTCTTTGTCTGGCAGCTTCCCTGGAGAGTTCTCTGGAGTGCTCTCCGTAACCTGCGTCCAGTCCTCCGGGAGAACCCCTGGACCACCACCTTATCCTGGGGCAATCTTCCTCTTCAACACCCCAACCCACCCCCCCAACCCATACCACCTCTTCCGCAGACACCACCACCCCCCTTCTCCCCACCTCACCTTCTCAAGATCTCCTCTACCCAACTATCTCACTAATCAACCACAATATGACCAATTGCGCTGAGTTACTGAACCTGACCACAGACTCAAATCCTCCCAACCTCACCCTCGCCCCCACCCACCCCTATTCTCACTACTTCAGCCTGATGTCCGAGGTATATTGACTTGAACTTGAGGAAACTACATTTCCCACAATCCCCCTTGGCCACACCAGGACATTGGAACTACTTGGATGACTGATCTCAGGAGTCCACCTCCTGACAGACGACCCCCTATGGAAGGACATTGCTTTGGCCTGTCAGACGAATGCCGACCACTGCGTTTCAACCTCTCCCGCAGTCTGTTGAATATTTTACGCCGTGCACTTTACTGCCCCATCACTTCCCTATCTGTCTGACCGCACCCCACCTCACCGTCACCAGTCCTCCACGGTCCTGTCTGTCTGTCTGTCAGTATGCGCAGCTGAGCATGCTGCCTTACAAACACACACTCACAACCACACACACGTACAGACTTATGTACACACAACGTTCCTGGCAAGGCTAGCTATATAAACATTCATGCTTACTTACACACACAAACATAGATGTATACATATCCAAAAGCTCCTATATCTACAGAGACGCACACACACCTCTTATACACGCATGCACATATTCACATTCTGAGGGGCCTTCTGACTAAGGTGGGACAGAGAGCGGTGACTTCAAATGGTTAAATTCATTGCTGAATTCCATTCCCTCTTTTGTTCCTTGCCCATTGTTTTGGTCTATTTTTCTTTCTCTATCTTCCTCTCTCTCTCTCTCTTTTCCTCTCTCCCTCTCTCTCTCTCTTTCTCTCTGTGTCTGTGTTTCTGGCTTTATATGTGGCTTCCATTATCTCCTCGACATACATCTCCTATGTAACACAATGTATATCCAGTGATCTCTGGGTATTTGGATATTTGGATAAAAGCTTCCTGTCCTCAGAAAGTTTGTTTGTATGTGAGTATGTTTGAATGACTGTCTGTTTGTTTGTTTGTGTGTGTGTGTATGTATATGTGTGTTGTGTTTCTCACCCTGTCTTGTGACAGTATGTGGTAGGTCTCATTGTACCCCTTAGCCCCCCCACCTCAATCCGAACCCACCTGTATTATGACTCACATATACTCATACAAACACATGCACTCATACACACATGTACACACACACACACACACACACACACACACACACACTTATACATACTGTACATTCTGTCCTTCAGTGTCAGAGAACCTCACAACTGTGACTCAGACCCATGTGTCTTAAAACAAAGGACCTGCCCTACCACAGGGGGCGCCATCACCGTCGAACCTCACATCCCCTCACACCTTACCCTGCCTGTAATGGCGGGCAGCATGGACAAACCACTCCTCGCCCACTATCTCTCTCTTTCTTTATTTGTGTAGAGAGGGGGATGAGGAAGGGATTGAGAACAACAAGATAGAGAGAAAAAGAAAAGAATCGGACAACTCTCTAGAGATGCTGTTGTACCTTGCTGCTTGCTCACTGAGGATTATTTTTAGGTACAGGATTTGCCATTAGTATCAGGAAAAGAAGTAGAGAGAAAGAGAGAGAGAGAAGAAAAATTAATATGTAAAGAAGTGCTGGAAAAATCTGGCGCATACTGGACTTTCTGTCAGCAGAGAAAATGTATTCATCCTCCTCTGTCATAGCTCTCTTATTTCGAACAATATGTAATATATCGCCTAGTGTTATTGTTAATGTGAAAATGGCCTCTCACTGTTAACAATTATGGGGGGCTCCTATTAACTTACTAAGCACACTGAACGTTTTAGGTGACTAGTCCTGTCATTGTTTAGTCAACTGTGTCTTTTCAAAACACTAAAAGCCACGGGGGCTAGCCCTTTTGAGCCAGTAGCAGACATTAGGAGCAACACATTTCACTCAAGCCACTGTAGTAGCATTGAGAGTTAAAAATGGGTGTGAACATCGCAGGACTTCCATATGGAGCGGGTGGTGATGATGATGACAATGATGAAGTCTTGGAAAAGCTAGGTTTTATTGAACAAAGCTATCAGAAAGGGTTGGGTTTAGTGGAAAGTAGCCAATTTGACCTAACTTGTGAGGACATCCATCCATGGTCTTCATTCTGGATGGTGGATAGCCTTAATAGATGCCTTGGAGGGAAAATGGGCTCCAGACTGCAGGTCACATGCAGAGATGAAAAATATGGGTTCAGAAAGCTCAGAGTATGCCCAGCTCTTAGAGTTGACCATCTGTGTTTGCTAGCCAGCGCAGTGGCTGAGTGAATGGATGGGTCAAAATTGTAGCATGGCCTTTGCTTTCAAAGCCTGGAATATTCCACCTCTGTTTATTTTTGTTTTGGGTTGGTCCCCCTGCTGAGAAGCAGAAGTCCTGGCTCGGTGTGTTAGCCTAGCGTAGCATAGCGTAGCTCAGCCCCCTGAACGCGCCAGACGTCACCAGGGACCGGAGCAGTTGCTCAGACGACAATGTGCGTGTCATTACTTTACGCCTCAGTGGAGACCTGGTGTCACTATCCCCTCATGGGTGTTTAGGGAGGGGGGGGTGCTGGTGGTTTTTGTGATTAATGCTGGTACTCTCGGGAAGGGGGAGGGGGCGTATTCAGTGGAGGGTGTCGTGCCAGCGTATCTCCCAGAATTCTCTCTGCCCACAGGGCTGCCATGGCGACTGTGTGAGCCTCAGCTTGGAGACACCTGCCCCAACCCTGCACCCCCCTTTCTATATCAGTCATATCAGTATGTCGTCTTTTTGTTTGTTTGTTTGTTAGTTTGTTTATCTTTGCTTTTGGGAGCTGCTACTCCTAAGGGTCTCTCTAGCACGTTTTTTGGTCTCGGTGCAGAAATTGCACACGAGCGTCACTGATGATCACTTTATATTATCTTGCACACATATACATGCAGGTACCATATTACAGTTACATCAGGTTGGGGAGACGAGCTCACAGCACACAAATAATATTTTGTCTGAGCGTGAGTCTAAACACAAGCATGCACTCAAAAAGCCCTAAAGCTCTCCCCAGGTGAGGAGAGTCACTTCTGGCTAAACACGTTGCTTCAGCTGCAGAAAGGCACTCTTTTGCTCTAGTGCCAAGTTGAGTCATATAGCTCCAGGTGAAACCATATTGATGAATAAAAGGGAACAAGGGATCCACAACGGGTTCTTCGTCTTGGACAAAAGGGAGAGCCTTTGATATTCACAAGTGCACAAAAAAACTCACACACACTTACATACACACACACACACACACACACACGCAGTCACACACACGTTATTTTTTACATTATGTAGTACAGAGGTTATTTTTACACACATGCACACCAGACACACATTCACACACACACACATACATTCTTACCCAAATACCAAGACACTTGACACACTTGACACATTATTTAAAAGCACTTAGACTCTCATTATTAGATATTGTCAGACGTTCGTGCGTACGGTCCCATGCTCACAGTACACAGAAGGAAAAGAGTTCAACGTTTGCCACTCTGAAAGCATGTAGCTCTAAAATCTCTGGTGTTTGTGTGGATGAGAGGCATGCAGACCAACCCCGCTCCCCCAACTCTCCCCAGATATCTATATAGGGTGCCTAACTATGAGTATTGATGACAATATTAATATGAATATTATAATAAATATTAGTATATCAATAACCTTCACTCGTGTCATGTTTTTCCTTGTGTTGGTCCTTTTTGGAAAAAAACTGTCAGTGTGTTCATTAGTGAGCAATCTTGGGTGTCCAGTTTATTATGTTTATTTATATTTTAAAAAAAGACCCTGAAAGCTTACAGCCTGAGGAGCCTACCAGCAGATTCCTCTCCTTGGCCTTCAAGAGTGGAGCATTGAATTTAGATATTTTTTGTATTAAAGCTGCAATACGTGGCTTTATTTTTGCTTCATTTCTGTCCAAAGGCGATCATGAAGCGCTAGCCTCTTCGGCACACCTTTAAAGTGGTGATGCTGAGCAAGTGAGAAGAGAAAGTGTGTGTGTGTGTGTGCGTATGCAACAGCAACACATCTGTGGTCTGTCAAGCTCCTGGGTCTGTTGTTGCTACGGGGTGATTTCCAGTCAAGCCTCAAGTTGGTAAGTGTGCTACTTTTAGTGTAGCGTCAGCTAATGTTCATTAGTGGAACTTCAAATGGTAGATCACATCCTAAGTTAAACATTACCAGAATGCTGGAAATTATGAGTCAAAGACATACTTTCAGAGTGCTGAACAGCCAAGGCTAAATGGAAATCACCCGTGTGTGAATTAATGGCTGCAGAAATGTTGTATTCTAAGAAAGGATATAATTGAAATAATTTAATGTAATTCTTCGATAAACACTATTTCTGTTAATAAAAGATGATGCCAATTCCTCTTCATTTCACTTCACAGTCCGTTACACTGTCAGTTTTCAGTTCCATGTGCACCCCCTCCTATCTCTCTCTCTCTCTCTCTCTCCCTTCCCCCTTTTCCACTTTTTTTCTGCCCTTTCTTCACTGTCACCATCTCTCTTTTTCTGTCACTTTCTCTCATATCACCTGTGAAGGCTTCCTCAGGGCTGCTCTGAATAGGAATTGACTGGTAGACGTGTGCACACAGACAGACTCGCCGACAGACAGACAGACAGACAGACAGACAGACTGCAGCAGGACAGAGGCCTTGAGTTTGTCTGTAGAGTCAGTCAGCCAGCTGACTGGTGTCCGGTCCTGCAGCTCACTACTCCACTACTGATGAGGCCGGGCTGTCCAGCACACCTGATGGAAAGAAGGAAGGAGGGAGGGATGGAGGAGGAGGAGGAGGGAGGATGGGAAGAGTGAGGGATGAGGGGACGGAGGGACGTGACAGGAAATCGCTGGGGCTCCATCCCTCCATAGCCCCCAGTCAAAGCAGAGGAGACAGCCTCCTCAGCAATGGGCTGTACGGCTCAAAATCTCTCTCTCTCTCTCCCTCATTCTCTCTCTCTTTCTCTCTCTCTGCATTCCTATCTTTCATTCTACCAATCTCTTCCATCCCTCTCACAGACATTTCCTTTCACTCTTTGTGTTTCCATGGCTACTATTTTAAACAATAAACATTAATGTCTGCAGTATATCATTCACATTTCACATTTTTATTTTCTTTCACAGTTTTATCTGTAGGTCTTATTTCCCTCATCCATCTCACATTTCTTTTTCTTTCTGTCTTTCTCACTCTTGGAGAGAGAATTACTATTTCATTCTTTCTATCCCTCTCCCTCATTTCCCTCTCCTCTCTCTCTCTCTCTCTCTCTCTCTCTCTCTCTCCATCTCTGTCCATCGCTCTTTCCCCCGATCCGTATGGTATTGTCAGCACACACCGGCTTTCCTTTATGAATTAAACATGTTTGACACCCCAAGCTCTCAAGCCAGATAGCACAGCGGACCTGAGAAAGCATTGTGCGGTACGGCATGGTGTGTGTGTGTGTGTGTGTGTGTGTGTGTGTGGTTGAGAGAGAACTGTGTGGATGTATGGACGTTGGACGATTCTGCCTGTACTTTTCCTGTGGGTAGGGAGCAGCTCTAGAGGGGGGGGGGGGGGTTGTGCGTGTTCTCGCCCTTGTTTCCTCTCATTCGTTCGGGGGTAGATCACGCGTGCGCCTCCCCTTCTGCCTGCTGCCATGGAGCGAGTGATGGGAATGCTTAGATTTGTATTAGCATATGGTTCCCCTCGCCCTGCATTACTGTCAGCCAAGTTCTCCCTCTCCTTCCCCCCTCCTCTCTCTACCTCTTCTCTCTGTCTCTCACTCTTACACTTTCCTCCACAACTTGTTTTAGTTATTTTATTTCCCTCCTGTGTACTCCCAGAGGAACAGCTATGCAGGTAGATTTTTTTTGCTAGCGTTATTGTATTCTGGGTTTATTTTAGGTTTCCCGCTTCCTGAATTCCCTAATCCCCAGCCCCAATTCTACTTATAGCCATAGTTTATTTTTTACTTATTCTCATTGGGACAAACAGTCACAGATACATACACACATACACACACACACACACACACACACACACACACACACATACACACACACATGCTGAGTTCACCTTACAGTACGAGTTGTACAGTGCGAGAGACAACCTCTCTCTGGAGAAAATGTAGGGGTTCAGGGAGTTCACCGGTGAACACTTTGAGTGACTGCCTCAGTCGTGTTCTCTTCATCACAAATCTTGCATCGCAGTGTGTTTCTGTGTGTGTGGCTGTTTTTATGCTGAGCTGTGTGTGTGTGTGTGTGTGTGTGTGTGTGTGTGTGTGTGTGTGTGTGTGAAATATGTACAGTGTGTGAAAGTTCTTGGGTGTACAGTGTGTAAAAGTGTGTGCGTGTGCGTGTGTGTGTGTGTGTGTGTGTGTGAGAGAGAGAGTTTGCTGGCAGAGAGGAGTGCTCCCTCATCTCTCACCAGGAAAGTTCCAGATTAACTTGAGTCAGAGCCATGCACTCCCAAAGCACCTGGCCTTTTACCTGAACTAATCCCCCCTCTAAACCCCCCACCTCTCAGCCTCAGTGCTCAGTGTCAACACACACACACACACACACACAAAAACTCCTTGGGGCTTCTCTCTGCTTCAATGAATGTGTCATATGCTTCTTAATGAGTCATCATACCTCTCTCTCTCTCTCTCTCTGCATTTATCCCTCTTTCCATACTCCCCACTCACACTCACTCACTAACTTTTTCCCATGTTTGGACGGAGAAACATCCACTGACATTCCTCACCATGAAGTCATCTTGCCCATTTCCTCTGTGGTGACTGATGTGAGTGGAATGTGTCTCTTCTTCCGACCTTCCTCTCTCTCTCTCTCCCTCGCTCTCCCTCTATCCGTGTTTTTCCGTGTGGACTTTTTCCAGTTCCCAGGCTCATCCTCTCGCCGGCTGCAATGGCCATTGCCTCCGCTTTCCTTTTTTTATTTAATGCTTATGCTTCTCTCTTGTTCTCTAGCAGTGAGTTGTTCCTCTCTCTCTCCCTCTCACACTCTCAATTCAATTCAAGAAAGCTTTATTGGCATGAACGTTTCAATAATATTATTGCCAAAGCTCCATTACATGTACACAAAAATATAAATAAAATAATGTTTAACATAACTGTAAATTAAGTAAGACATAAAAGTTAAGCAACAATTCTAATAATAATAACAATCCTATAACATTGTTTATGGCTGTGGCCTCACTGGCTGACCCTCAGGTTATGGCAGGCTGCTACAAATTTTGCAGCCACAATGGCCACATCCTCGTTCTCTCCGAGGATGTAAGACAATTTACCCTCATTTGTTAAAGTTTGAAACTCTGGGAGGATTGAGTTTAATTTACTGAATGACAGTGTTCGTATTTCCTCATATTTCGGGCATTCTGTTAGGAAGTGCAGTTCTGTCTCTACTTCACTCTCTCTCTCTTTGTCTTTCCCATTCTCTCTCTCTCCCTCTCCCTCTCTCTATCCCCCTCCTCCTGTGTCCCTCACAGCTGCGGGCAGACAGCACTGAGGGAAGCACTGCTTATTACGCAGCGTTTATGTGTCGGAGAGAGTCAATTACACCAGTGACGGGGAGCGAGGGAGGGAGGGAGAGAAGGATGAAAGAGGGGAAGAGAGGGACACTGAGAAGAAGAAAACGAGGGCTTTGCTGGAGCTCCCTTTTCCTCCCACCCCGCACACAAATTGGTGTGTTTGTGTATGTAATGTGCATGTGCACCGAGGTGTGACTGCCACTACTTATACATATATGCTTGTGTCTGTCTTTGAAAGAATGGCAACACAATATACATGCACGTGTGTGTGTGCTGACCTTTGTGTGCGTGTGTGTGTGTGTGTGTGTGTGTGTGTGTGTGTGTGTGTGTGTGTGTGTGTGAGAGAGGCAGAGAGAGAGAGAACAAGAATGTGTGTATGCGTATGACTTTGTGTCCACACACACTGTTGTGCACACATGTGTGCATACACTCTCTGCTTTGAGGTGCAGTCTCTCTCTACAGGTGTCCTCTTGTTTCCCACAGAACAGAGGGAAGGGGAAGTGCTGCTGGGCCTCGGCCTCTGTCTCGGTCCCAGCTGGACGCTGCACAGCGGGGGGAACGCGGGAGCACTCTAGTCTGGGTCTCAGCAACCCCCCCCCCCCACACACACACACACACACTGGAGGTGCTAATGATGTCCGTCGGCCCCTCGGTTCCTCTCCGGGCCTCAATTAGAGTGTCTCCATCTTGTGTATGTGTGTGTGTGTGTGTGTGTGTGTGCGTGGAAAGTGTGTATCAGCACTGGCGCTCCATGGCTGCCAGCTAATGAGGACCAGACTCTGGCGCGCTCCATGTCACCTGTTAGCAGTGTTAGCGCTGACACATACAAAATGTACCCCCCCCCCCCCCCCCCCCCCAATAAAACAGCAAAGAAAGTTCCAGAATGTTCTTGGCGATACTCAGAAGAACGTCTCATCAAAAAAGGGAAGCCTGTGTAGTTTCAAAAAACCGTGTACTGTTTTGATTTGTTTAATTTATGCTCAGTAATCAAAGGGAGAGACTGGTGGAGGTGGGTAGGAAAGGGGGTAAGGGAGACGAGAGTGATTCTGAGTCTGTGTGTGTGTGTGTGTGTGTGTGTGTGTGTGTGTGTGTGTGTGTGTGTGTGTGTATGTGTATGTGTGTGTGTGTGTGTGTGTGAGTCTGAGTCTGCATATCTCTGCCTGGCCTGCCCGAGGGCTGCAGTGACAGCTGGAGCTTCAGCAGCGCTGATGTCTCTGTACCGCTGTCCCAGGTGGCGGCCACAGTGGCTATTTTTCGCTCCGGCCTTTCGCCCAGGCCTAGGAGGCCCACGCTCTCGCCTCCATCCGTCCCACCAGCAGCAGCAGCGGCAGCACCACTGCTCCCCTAGGGACTACTGCTGCCTGGCCTCTGTGGTGGCCTGGTCAGTAATAAGCTGTTCGGTTGTTTTTGTGGTGTCCCGACATGTCCCCCGTCGGTCAGACTGCGAGGCCTTAAGTCGACACCGAGAGAGGAAAGTCCCCCCCCCCCCCCCCCCTTCCTCTGGCACAGAAACCAGGAAGTTGGAATGCCACTCACAGTCACTCTCTTAAGTTCAGTTGGTGCTTGTACAAACTACTTTTATTATTTTATGTGGCTTTTCTCCAGGTCCTGACTCAAGTTGTTGTTCTGTGTGGTGGGGGGGGGGGGGGGTGAGATTGAACACACATCAGTCTTGTGTAATCATGCTCTTTCATCAACCGCTGCTCCTGGTCTGTCATAACTCCCCTGAATCATTTATTGGGCAATTTGAGGGTTACAATTCTACCTCATGCAAATGTGATTCACTCCCTTTCACTGTGGGAAGGACACAAGCACACGGGATCTGACATGCCCGATTTGTCTGTCTGTCTGTCTGTCTGTTTGTCGTTTTTTTTCCCTCTCTCTTTTTCTTTTCTTCAGTCTATCTCACTGTCTCTTTCCCTTTTGTCTCTTTCTCTCTGTGTCCCTCACTCTCCCTCTCCTCCCCTCCCAACATGTCTGTGCAGAGTGCATGACCACTTTGGCCAGGCTCCAGGCTATTCAGGTGGAAATGGCACAGCGTTCTCACAGGAGTACACCACAGAGGGACAGAGGAGAGTTCACCCCACACCACCCCCCCCCCCCCACCCCCCACATACACACCCTTCTCCACCTTCCGATACACAGGTAAAACACACCTTTTCCTGGTCACTGCTCGTACGAGCATGGTACCACCATAAATATGCAAATCATTTCTCTGAAATGACACCAATCTTCCCGTGTGAAAACGTATGTGGGCGCATCATGGAGCAGGACTGTTTGACGTCAACCTCTTCCCATTTTCATTGTTTTTCCAAGTGAACTGCATTAGCTAATCAACAGGCTTCGCGCAACGAGTTTCCCTTGAACTAATTGTGTAATTCCATTATATTTGAGCATGGCTCTAAAGCCAAGAACTGTCTCTATCTCTTCTCTCCGTGTGCTTAGACATAGTATACATGCCTAGTACAGAGGTTGATGCATTCTGCACTGACAAAGCAACTCAAGTCACTCATGACTGTAAGTTCTAAAAGTAGCCATCAAAAAGTTGATTAGTCGCACACCTTATGGCAGTTCAAATGATGAATATATGATCAATCAGACTGGTTAATATATGCTAGAGTGTGCTAGAGTGTGATATTTCTATCTCTCTGTTTCCTATTCACATGGTAATGTTATGTTTATGTCCGTGCACCCTGCCATTTGTGACAAGCCTTCTGATGTTTCCATGTTTTGGGGGGGGGGGGGGTAGGGAGATGGGAGATGGGGGAGAGTACTGCGGTGCGTAGTCAGTTTCTGTGTCATTAGCTTGCTTGTGGTGCAGCGCCGCTCTAGCCATCAGGAGGAGGGCGCTGAGCATCCTTCACGCTCGGTAATTGCCACGGTCCTCGTGATGTCCTTGAAATAAATGCCTGCGATGGCACGTCTCATCCTGCACCCCGTTTGTGTGCGTCTGTGTGTGTGTGTGTGTGTGTGTGTGTGTGTGTGTGTGTGTGTGTGTGTGTGTGTGTGTGTGTGTGTGTGAGAGAGAGAGGGAGCATCAATGCATAACAGGGACCCTGTTGTTATTGTTATTGCAACTTGATATCACAATTACTTCCCTTTTCTTAGCAGCCTCCGGATAAATTGCTCCTTGATATTCCCCCCTCATCATGAAATGAACTAGAGAGAGAGAGAGAGAGAGGCCCTTGTGTTACAAGGATGGAAAAGAGGCCTGGGGTCTCAAATGTGACCCAGAAGATAGTTTATTGTGCAGAGGGAAAAGATGTGCCATGTTGTTAACAGTACTGTGAGTGTGTGTGTGTGTGTGTGTGTGTGTGTGTGTGTCTGTGTGTGTGTGTGTGTGTGTGTGTGTGTGTGTGTGTGTGTGTGTGTGCGCCTCTGTTTGTGTGTGTGTGTGTGTGTGCCTCTTTTTGTGTGTGTGCTGTGTGTGTGGCAGATTAAACATGTGTGAGCTTGGCTCCGCGCCTCTGTCTGGAGGCTCAGCTGGCAGCTAGCCCCCCCCCCCCCCCAGGCTCTGTGGTGCCCCCCTGGGCATCCGCCTTGGCCAGGTTCTGTGCTGTGACAGCTGGGGCCATCATGCCAACATGGGCAGATGACTGTCACTCCAACATCTCATCCACTGGATGGAGAAAGACACAGACCAAAAAGGGTAGTTGGAGAGAGAAAGAGATGGAGAGAGAGAAAGAGGGAGAGAGAGTATCGACTGACTGAAAAAAGACAGCAGAATAGCAGAATAGATAGGTCATGATGTTTGTACACATTTTCCAATGGATCAGAAGCTGTCAAATGCTCCCATTTTCTATCATATCCATCCAAAGAAAAGATTACTTAGTGCATGAAGATCATTTACACAGGTGATTTTAGAGCAGTCAGTGTCATGTCAACAATCCAAACCAAATAGACTGCCGTCTGTTTTTTATGTAGCCTTTTATAGATATAGTCTCAAAGAATGTCTTGCCGTCCATTCATGTATGCCTTTTTTCACTGTCAAGCAATATCCAGCTGACTTTAAATGCCTACCGTACTTGAGGACTTAAGATTATTGTTATAAAGCTGGCTGGTCTATTGTGATCTTTGTGTGGAAGGAAACTTTAATACCTGGGTTTAGTCGACGGCGCTTTGATACCTCTGAAATTAAGCCCTTTGAATTCCAAATTAAAAGGAAGAGTCAGGAGACCAGATAAACATCTTTCGGGGGAGCGAAAGGAGTCGGTCTCCGCCTGCTTTTCTCTGCGAATTCATTATGCGTTGCGATAATGCGCCGCTCCGACTTCCGACCCTGCATAACCGGATCTGCTGGGAGAATTCCCAGTTGCTCCACAACTCTTCATCTCCACACTGCCGGCTGATGTGTTCTGAAGTGCTGCATCCCTCCCACTCCCAGGTGCCCTCCCCAACACACACACACACACACACACACACACACACACACACACACACACACACACACACTACCACCACCACCTCCCTTTCCCTTGATGGGAAACACACACGTTTTGTTGGCTGCGTAAGAGCGAGCTCCTGTCATAATTACCAAAGCCGTCCTCTTAACTGCGTGGGGATTGAAGCCGTTTTGTTACACCTCACAATGATTAATCGCATTCCAACATGATCGTTCCAGTTTCTCTGGCTTGTAGGCCAGGCCCAGTCCTGTCTGGAAACAAAAAAAAATGCACCTGGAAAAAAACTAGTACTAGTAAAAACTAATTGCACAATGAGATTAAAGTCAACCATAGGTGAAAGATGTCCAGTAAATGTTTATATAGAGTCTCGGCTGCCAAGAGACCAATGCATCTGTAGTTACTGCATGACTGGTGAGGTTGAGACAGACATGCACTTTCTCCTTCATTGTGATAAATTCACAAAAGAAAGAGCTGAATTCTTCACTCTCAAAACTCTCAAAAAAAAAAAACCTTATTTCAACTCATTGAGCAGCGCAGATAAAATTATAATATAATAAAATTAGATTATAATACTGGGAGAGGGGCAAACAGCACCTCTGGCAGCCCAGTTTGTCAAAGCCTGCCCTGATGCGAGGGACAGAGATTCCATCTACTGGATTTCCACCTGATTTGTATCCATGCTTGTCTGGTTCTAACCAGCACCGTTGTTTATTATTGTCTGCTGGTTGTTATAGTTTTTTTCACTACCATTATTTTTATTATCACTACTGTTATTATCATAATTATTATTATTTTATAATGTTTTTATACAACAATGAATATTTGAATTAAAATAAAATAAAAAAATATCCTGGAACTGGTGTCTTTGATATGTAACGCATGGTGCCATTTCTTGTTTTAGTTTCCATTTATCAGTTTTCAGTCCCCCCACCCCACCCCCCTGTGGTATGGTTATGTTTTTGACATTTTCCGTGAAATTCAAGTGGCAGTCCTATGGTTCGTTTAGTGACTGTGGTGAAATGGGGGAGCAGGTTTGTGTAGTCTTCCAGATACAGTCAAGCTGCCCAGGGAGTCACCAACACTCATTTTCTGACAGATCTCTCTCAGGCTTTTCCGTACCTCTCAGCTGGATTCCCAGTGGTGCCAAGGGTGGAAAAAAAAAGAACATGCCATGTTTTTTTCTCATCAACATCTTCGGTGGTAACAGATGGGACAATGTTGCAATGCTCTCTCTCTCTCTCTCTCTCTCTCTCTCTCTCTCTCTCTTTCACTCTCTTTCACTCTCTCTGTCTATTCCTCAAGCAAGGCCAAACCCAGTGCCCAGGTTTCTACTCTTTGAAGCTAGCCTTACCCCTTGCTGTCATTAATCTTGCTAGTGGTCCTCTGATGTGTGGAGACGTGTGTCTCCATAGAGGTCTCTCATCCTGGAGAGCCATCCGTCTATCTGTCTCTCTGTCCATCCGTCTGCGGTGTGAACCTGTCCCCGGCCCACTCAAGTGTGGATGGGCTCTTTATGGTGTGTGAATCTGCCAGCCTCTCCTCTACCATCCCTGAGGGCAGTAAAAACAAAAGAGAGAGAGGCTTCTGTTTACGGTCGGCAAGGCCCGTCCAGCGCTTTAGCAAAGCCCCTGTCTGATAAATAACGCCATGGCAAACGGTGTCATCTTCCACCCCCACACATACATATACATACCCCCCCCCCCCCCTTCTTTCTCTCTTTTTCTCGCTGTCTGTTCTGTTGACAGGAGACAAAAAAGGGGGAAAAGTTCATGTTTGGAAATTCCGCCCGTCCTGCTGGGAGCTGGGAATGCCTGCGAGAGGATAATTTACGGCGCGGCGCTCCAACCAGGCGCAGCGGCACAGCTGGAGAAGCGAAGGCTCACACCTACACATTTACACAAAGAGCTGGGTGGCAGACTCGACACTGCACCTCTGGGTTGACTGTCTGGAAACTGTGTGTGTGTTTGTGTGTGTGTGTGTGTGTGTGTGTGTGTGTGTGTCAAGTGCCGTTTAAAGTTACTGTACTCACCGAGAGAAGAGTCAGGCGCATAAAAAGCGAGAGTCTGACTGGCCTCCTCCGGTCTCTCTTTGTTTCAGGCCCCGGGCTCCCTCTTGACAAGGCTCTGATTGTTATGTAAGTTTAATAGCTTTCGCAGAGACGACCACTTGCATGGGTTAACGGCTGCGATCATAGATACAGTATGTGTTTTGCTGCTTTATAATATGCCCACCACCCCCCAATTTTAATTTTCTGCACACGATTTAATAATGCTGCCATATCAACTTTCATATGGGGCTTTGACTCAGTGGTCCTGATGCTGCTGACTGATAAAGCATCGAAATGAGATGGATGGAAACCACGGTGATATCTGTGATGGGAGTCAATGATTTACTTTTGTAATAAATACGAGATGAAAGAGCTATATCACTCAGAAGAGTTAATGTGCCTCTAATCTTCATGTTGGCCTTAGGCAGTGTGTATATACCTTCCCAAGCGTGACATAAATATTAACGAAGCTCCCGGAAGTCTAGAGGTCTGATTTGATCACTCAATGGACCCAATGGATCAAAGAGAGCCAAGGCACTGCGATTCACTGTACAGTGTCCATTGAAATTACATTGTTTATGGTTTGATTAATGGTTTCCATTGGAGTAATGCAAAGTGAGATCATAAGAATTGTGTTTGTCTCCTTTGTCCTCTTCTTTAAAAATGCTTCGTAAGCTTGTCACATTTCTTTTTACTGAGGGATGTGGTGTTTGTGTACCGGTATTTATTTTTAGAGATTGCAACACTTCCGTTATGTGTTTTGGCTGAGACATACTTGGTAATTACTGTATCTAGGTCCTGAGAAAGTGCTTCAATCAGCGGTTTCGGATCTCTGTGGACACAGGCGACAGTCTCCGGGCAGAGCGATGGCTATCTCACAGGAAAACCAAGCCACTTCATGCAACACCTCGCTCTGCACACTGATATTTATAGATTCATCTCTTCCTAGTTCCTCTTTTCTGCGGCATTGTTCTCTACAATTCTGAGCAAGCTTTTATATTCTGTTTCCTGATATCAGCTACAGTGTCCATTAATTTCATCTCTTTATGGTTGTCCTATGGTTGTTGAGTATGTATTATAGCCATGTTTGCATTTCTGTGTGTAGTGGGTCTGTTTTTCTGAGGTTTTTGCCACATAACTGCATGGCTTTGATCTCATCTCAGAGTCACTGATACACATGGGACACAAGGGTAGTCCCAAAACCCCTTGAAATGTAATATTTTTGTCAGAACCTTTACGCCTACAGTAGATCTAAAGGACAATGCTTGTTTGTGTTGACCCATTCTGCAGAGCATGATGCCTGTCATGCATGCATACATTTAAACATATAGAATGTCATATTTTTAATTATACGCTACTTAGATTAGGTTTCACTCTGTTTTGGTCTTCTCTGTTTGAACTGTGCTATGCTTACATTACTTTCCTCTCCACAGAATTTGGCTGCGTTGTATCTGTTCTTGTGGCATATCCAGGTGGGGTTCAGTAAAAGAGATACTGCAACCAGATAAATGCAGCAACTGGAGCTTAAAAACATGTCACCCTTCACAGCTGCCTGTGACAGGACACCGGAAAAAAAAAAGTTTACGGTTTATGTGGGCAACGTGATTTTTTTTTTTTTGTCCTCTCATATCTCGTTAGTGATACTCTCTGGAGGTCTGACACATTGAGCATGACATCTAGCCCAAATATTTCGCCGCATCCTCTCAGCTTGACGGGGTGGAGAGACAACAGGGAGAACAGCAACAGCAGCAGTAGCAGGAGGGAGGGAGGGAGGAAGGGCAGGCTGGTTGGTGGGTGGCACACGTCTGCCAGGGTGCCTCTCCTCACGCATAGTGACGGTTGTGACCCAGCGGCGGCACGGAGGGGGTGGGGGGGGTTCTGTTCCAGCACCAGTGGCTGTCTTTGCTGCAGCTGGGAGGCTGAGGCCTGGGAGCAGGAGGGGGGGGAGTTCAAAGGGGTGAGGAACGGCCCCACTCAGATCTTCTGGCAGAGGGGAAGACTGGGGGATGTGGTGCATTAGCACTCTCGCTGTATGTCTTCAAAGGGAGAGAGAGAGAAAATAAAAAGAGAGTGTCTTATGCCTCTATTTGTGTGTGTGTGTGTGTGTGAGAGAGAGAGAGAGAGAGTGTGTGTGTGTGTGTGTGTGTGTGTGTGTGTGAGAGCATGAGTGAGAGAGAGAGTGTGTGTGTGTGTGTGAGAGAGAGAGAGAGAGAGAGAGAGAAAAAGAATGTGTCCATACAGTATAGACATCAAATGTTTTTCATCCTTGTCATTTGACCATCATCCACTTATAGTAATTGCCATAAAAGAGATGTGTTTACATTGTTTACTGTTTGCATTGCTTTTACATGTCGCTTTTACCAACTGTCATGTGTGCAGCATATGTCAAAATATATGGATAGCATAAAAGATACTGTTGCCATGGAAAGAGACATTGTGTGTGAACATTAGATGGCACTTTATTTTAGCTGTTAGAGGATGTATATGTTTAAAACATTGCAGCCGTTTCAAGATGTCAACTAGCCTGGAAAATCCAGACCCTGGTAATCATGCATTTCATTTAAAGCATGCATTTGAAAATCTCACTGCACACAATTGGATTAGACTAAATGTTTACTGTTATGGATCAGACTAAATGTTTAAATGTTAAACCAATGTTTACTGACTGATTCTTGACTTCCACACAACTGGAACACTACGACCAATGTTTACTGACTGATTCGTTGCAGCGCTGTCGTCATCTGTTTAGCTCACCTCATAGCCCGCCTATATCAGATACACCGATTGGTTTCACGCGATGCAAGGGGTAAAAGTAACATGCATCATTATTCATTGCCAGAGTGTCTCACAGAGACAATTCAGTTGTGCTTTCGCGAGAACTCTGGATTTCCAGGGTAGATGTCAACTGGAATCTACTGAAATGTACAGTAACTTAGCAGTAATAATCCATCTGAGTGATTAGCCTCTTGTGAGTCTCCTTCTCTCAACCTTGTCAGCTCTGTGCGTGCAGAGACATTTACCTTTAATCAGAACAAAGTACAAAAAACTATGCCTGAAATATCTTTCAAAATGGAGATGGAGGTGGTGGTGGTGGGGGGTATCTCCTCCACATATCAACCTCTACAGCACCAGCTGACTCTCAAATCTGTGTCTGGGGAAAAAAGAGAGGGATTTTTTTTGCTGCGGAATGCAAATGAAAGGGATCAGAAGTCAGGTGCTGGGATTTTTAATGAGGACAAAAACCTATCGCCACATCTATCCTGTTCTGCCTTGCTGGCCACCTCTCTCTCTTTCTCTCTCTGGACTTCCAGAATGAAATGAAATTAAAAGAGGAAAAAAAGAAAGAAGATGGGAGATCCAGGAGTTCTGTGCTTCTGCTTGTCGTCCTCCTTCTCCTCCTCCGACATCCCCCAGCATTTAAACCCTCTCTTTGCCAAGAGCAACCTCCGTTCTAGCAACTAAAGGTCATTTTAAATAAATAAGGAAGGGAGGTATCTTACCAGCCCACACTAGCAACTCTCAAACACACACACACACACACACACACACACACACACACACAGAGGGAGACAAAAACACACACACACACACACACACACACACACACACACACACACACACACACACACACACACGCAAAGAGAGAGAAAGCACGCAGGCATCTCTTTGAAAGAGCACAGGAGTACATTTTTTAAGATTCATATGCCTTCAGGCAATGGCAGTGAGAAACAAGAAAAGCCAAACTTGAAGATTGCACTCCTACTCGGTGACCATGGTAACATTAGTCATGCGGAGCCTGTTCCGTGGCCCTCCGCAGAAGCAGGCCCCCTTTCCCCCTCCCGGCACGGCTGTTTGTGTGGCGTGATGTGTGGACAGCAGCGTTACCAATACAAAACTTCTCAGGCTAGCGCACCTGATAGCGTCTTGATATGATGCATTATGCTGGGCGCGTAACAAGCGACACTAATGCATATTCCATCTCTCTCCCTTGCCCGCGGAACTTCAAGACCAGCCTCACACATTTTATGACGCTCCATAAATATATGATAGTGTGTTTCATGGGGGCTTCGAAATAATGTAGGAGGAGGAAAAAAAGAATGTGGTGTGTCCCAGATCGAGATATTACCAGTCGTCTGGCTCTTACGGAAAAATAAGAACATGTTGCAAAATACATCATACTTCCTGCTGGTGCATTTGTTATCAACTGGCAAGGCGGTGACCTAATTATCTTTATGATTTGATTGCATTATGTACAGAAGGCCTTGCCTATCTTCTATGTTTGTCTTGAGGTGTGGATGTGTGTGTGTGTGTGTGTGTATGTGAAAGAAAGAGAGAGAGAGAGAGAGAGAGAGAGAGAGAGAGAGAGAGAGAGAGAGAGAGAGCGAGAGAGAGCATATTAAAGTGTTCCTTTATACAGTATATGTGTGTATGTGTGTGTGTGTGTGTTTTAGTGTCTGTGCATATGTGTTTGTGTGTGGGAGCGTGCATGTGTATGTGTTCGTGTATATGTGTGTTTGGGTTTGTGTCTGGTGCTTTGCCTGATGTTGTGTTCAAAGTCACACAGCTACTTGTCTCGCCGAGATGGCTGAGGATCACAGTGAGTTACATCACCCAGTGGGAAAGGGATGGGATGGGATGGGGGAGTGTGTGTGTGTGTGGGGGTGGGGGGGTGGCAGGGTACAGAGAGCAGGGAGGGGGGTTATCTGTGTCAGATCAACAGTGGGCCGGGAACTCTCAAAGGCTGTTTTGTCTTCCTCCTCCTTGGAGCTCACTGAACCTTAGCCTTGTGCTCGGGATGTGGGTATTTGTTTACAGCAGTCTTCCCCAAAAGCTCACATGCCTACAATGATGCACCTACATGGTTTACAAAAAAAATGGAGGGAAAGAGCTTCCAAGTTATCTTTACCTTGGGAATTCACACAAACAAACAAGAACAAAAGCTGTCCGTTCAAGTCCTCCAGGTGATTGAACTCTTTTAGAGACCATAATCCCCATGCATCATTCGTCCATTCAGCTGTCTCTCCAGAAATACGACTCCCTGCAGTAAAAATGAAGATAATGAAATGTAATTAGCCGTTATTGATCACTGCAATTAATAAGTCATTACAAGGTCGTTTGTGAGGAAGAGATATGCAGTCGAGTCATCACGGCTTCTTGACTTCCATTTTCCACGATCAACCCTTCCTTCCTTATCACACCCACTGGCATGCAGAGAGTTTGAAGGAAGAGTGAGTGTACAGAGCCAGGGTGGATGTTTTGTGGGATGGAGGGGTGGATGTTGGTGCAAGGGGTGGGGCTGGGGTTGGTGGGTGAAGGGGTGTATCTGGAAGCGCTCCCTTCTCTTCACCAGGGGAGGGGGCCACTGCTTTGCGTGAGGTGCCATCCCATGTCAAGTGTCGGATGTCTGACAGAGGGGCCAGCCTCGTTGGCACGTCCAGCTGCGCTGTCTACCACCAGGCTCCTGGCCCCTTTCCCAGGCAGCCCCTTCGTATGCCCTGCCCTGTCTCTCAACCCTTCCTCTGGGTAATTAGTTGATAAAAATGAGTTTGACCTCCGCTGCCTAAGAGACGGAAAGGACTGTAAAATGGTGGTTACTAGGCTTTGCCGTGCCACTGCAAAGAGTTGTGTTGCATGTGGTTGATTCACTGTTGTTTTTGTTTGAGGTCATTTGTAATTCCACTGAGTGTTTTGAATCTTGGGAGAGTTTAGAGTATTTTAATTACATTTCAAATTTTAATTTCAAACATATTATAATTAACTTCATTTTTATTTCTAATTAGTATGTGGTTATACATCAGCATTTGTTTGATTTGAGACTATCAATTCACTTGAGAGAATGAATTTAATAATGTTGACACTTGACAATCTGTTCCGAGAGAAAATAAATAGTCTATGGATTTGAAAGGGAAACATTGGCCTCCTTTTCATAAATATATTATGCAGGCAGTGATGGGAGAACGTTTGTTTTGTCAGCATGTTATGAATCTCAGTTTTTCTTAAATAAACTTCAGTGGACATTTAGAGCCACTTGCTCTGGTCATGAATGGGTGCAGCGGAAGCACCGCCTTTTCCGGTCTTTACTGTGAACCAATGAGACGGGCTAACGCACCATGATGGGATGTCACGTAAACTGCCGTCGTGTCGGGATTGGAATGTAACAGAGTAACAATCGGAACAATTGAGCATTTGGAAATTGGGCACACCGATCATGGGATATCGTTCGTGTTTTTTTTTCGAAGTGGTTCCCAAGTGTGAAAATTATTCCCGTTCGTTGCATCTGTTGATTCTGGGCTTGTTTCGAGAAACACTGTCCCAATGAGAGGATCTTGTACTTACGTGCGTGAGGGTCTGCCGAGAGAATGGAAGTAAGAGCAATGCAGGGATTCGTGTGGCTACAATTCTCCACATAAGAAGCTTCCCCTCGATGCTCCCAAGCCTAATGAATATACGTCGGGGTCAATGGAGTGAACCACCGTCCAGGAAAGCCACCGAAACCGGCCGAATCTAGTGCTGGACATCTGGATATTAACGCTGCCACTACGAATGCTTTAAAGCCCCCCTGGTCGGCATTTTAACGAGTTTACATCAGAATAGTAGTATTCCTTCGCGCTGTTCTCCCGAGGCAAAGTGAACAGATAACCATCGTACGTCTTTGATTGCAAGTCTTGTCAGACGTTTTTAACGATACCTGACCTGTGAAACGGGCGCAAACTATATTGGAGAGGGGAGAGAGAGCGAAGCAGCCGAGTACCTTACCTGGTTTGTTTGTTTTCGCGGAGACCCACTATCTCAAAGTCACTGCGTCGTAAAATGTTACTGTTGGATAGAAGAGGGAGAGCGAGTAAACACAAGTAAAATCGCCCACATGCCCTGGATCAATCGCTTGATACGGGAACGGAATCCGAAGAAGAGGGAAGAGGCGAGTTGGAAATCCTTGCAGGCTGGAAGATGGCGGAGCGGTGTTGCTGGAGGTGGTGAGAGCCAAACTTCGGGCTACTTAAGATTTATTTGTGAACATCTCGACCCAGCAGCCAGGACACATGCAGGCCAAAAAACGATATTTAATCCTGCTTTCGGCTGGCCTATGTCTTTTACTGCTTTACTTTGGGGGTGTCCAAGTTCCAGCGACCAGCAGGAGCCGGCATGATCCCAGCCGCAATGGATATCGCTCCGACCAGCCGTGGCCACACTTCTCGGACCCGTTACAACCTTTCCATCCCTGGGAACAAACTGACACCGAGGAGTATAACCTCCACATATCCCCACGACAAAAAAGGGACGTTAATTCGAGCGTTTACAAGGGTAAGCGGTGTCGGATGGACTCCTGCTTTGATTTCTCCCTGTGTCAAAGAAACGGATTTAAAGTTTATGTATACCCACAACAGAAGGGAGAGAAAATCTCAGAAAGTTATCAGAACATTTTGTCGACTATAGAGGGCTCCAGGTTTTATACCTCGGACCCGGGACAAGCTTGTCTGTTCGTGTTGAGCTTGGATACGCTCGACCGCGACCAGCTTTCACCGCAGTATGTGCACAATCTGAAAACCAAGGTTCAGAGCCTACAGCTTTGGAACAATGGTAGGAATCACCTTATATTTAACTTGTACTCGGGGACATGGCCGGACTACACGGAAGACCTGGGTTTTGACATTGGTCAGGCCATGTTGGCCAAAGCGAGCATTAGCACTGAGAACTTCAGACCCAACTTCGACGTGTCCATCCCGCTGTTCTCCAAGGATCACCCGAGGACCGGGGGGGAAAGGGGCTATCTGAAATATAACACCATTCCACCTTTTAGGAAGTATATGTTAGTGTTCAAAGGGAAGCGTTATCTCACCGGGATTGGGTCGGACACAAGGAATGCCTTATATCACGTCCATAACGCCGAGGACGTGGTACTCCTCACCACCTGCAAGCACGGCAAGGATTGGCAGAAACACAAGGACGCCCGTTGCGACAGGGACAACGCCGAATATGACAAGTAGGTTTTTTACGTTAGTCTTCAATTATATATGACATGGCATTATTAAAATCCTGTCCGACTCTTGTAATTCCCTGTAGCGTCAGCTGCAACATTGGGGCTGTAAATCCTGCCAATGTTTTGGGGAGGGTAAACTTTTCCTCATATGAAAGTGTTTTGAACAGCCCAGATGAGCCCTCAGGCTATACTAGTAGCTCTTTTAAGTGAGGTGGTAATGTAAATGGTTTAGTAGTTAAGATTCCTGAGCCGCCCCCTCTCCGCACTACAGTCACCCTCAAGGGGATGTGTGTGTGTGTGTGTGAGAGAGAGAGAGAGAGAGAGAGAGAGAGAGAGAGAGAGAGAGAGACTGAGACTGTCTGTCTGTCTCTCTCTGTTTTCCCAACCAAATGAGAATAGCGTTTTTATATCCCGCACGTCACTGCAAGCGTATGCCACATCTGCGCAGCACCTCCGGGGTTATGATCTTACATCGTCCCACCCTAACTCGTGCGTGAAAGGAGCTCTCCAACCACTCAATTAGGCTACTTCTCCGCGTTAGCGTAAATCACTCGAACAACAGCTCAGCTCACTCGCCCGCCTCCCCCTTCCCACTTCTGGAGGAATTCGGCCCACTTCGTTCATGACATTGCAGTCAAACCAGGATGTGCCAGGGCTCGTCTGATTTGCCCGAAAATTAAGCAATGTTGAATCAAAGCCGAGCAAACGATGTGGGAATTAGGGCTTGCATAGCTGACCTTGCGTCAATGTATTTCATAAGTGTCACAATATTTTCGTGTAGCGATGTCGTTAGAGCTTTTAACCCAGATTTCAATCATTCCACATAGATTTTATGGACGTGCAAGTCCTCCAAAGAGAGGCAGTTGCCTGCCAGGTCCATATACTCGAGATGTGGTCCGTTATATTACTCCCAAAATACCAGCACTGGCGTCAGTATGGCTTTTGAGAAGAGCAAGATGCACTCTCTGATGCAGCAAAATCGATAGGAACTGAGATTGTATTTGGAAGTGGGAGAAGCATGGCCCAGTCTTTTAATCTCTATGCCACAACACACACACACACACACTCTCACTCACACACACGCACACTAACAAACACAGGCATCTGTGTGACCTTTACTGGTGTGTAAATTCTTGCCAGCCTGTCAGACTCTTTCTGACCCATCAGCCTCTTGTGCCGGTAATAGAGAAGCTATGTCAATTTGGATTGTGGCACCTTTCCTGGCTTGTGTTCTCCACTCTGCCAGGGGATTTTACCATCCCTTGGCACAGGGTTGCATGTGTGTGTGAGAGCGAGTGTGTGTGTGTGTGTGTGTGTGTGTGTGTGTGTCCGTGTGTGTGTCCGTCCGTCCGTGTGTGTCCACACAAATACACACTCCCAGGCAGCTGTGTGAGAACAGCGCGGTCAGTGCCAGCGAATAACTGCGGCTGGTGAGTGCCGGGCTCCCAGTGCTTCCGAGGCCAAATTGAATCTGGTCGATTGAACCCGCTCACTCTGGCAGAGCTCGGTGTGATCGAGCGCCGAGGTACTCATCAGCCGTGGACATGGCGCCACCACGAGTGCCCCAAGGCCTACCGGCTGACATACTGGTCGTCTTTGAACCCTTGTCCTTATATAGAGACAATCGACTGCATGACTGCCTTCTTTTTTTCTCTCTCTCTCTCTGTCCCTCTCTTTATCTTCTCCTGTGCTCCCCCTCTCTATTCCATGCATCCCTCAACATCTCTTCATCCTCCCCTTTCTCACACTCTCCTCTCTTCTCCACCCTTTCTACCACACCACAATTCCCCAGTCGTCATCACCACAGTGGCCACTCCACCCTCCCTCTATATAACCACCCATCCATCCATCTATCCGTCCATCCATCCGTCCATTCAGCCATCTGCCTGCCCAGGTCCTGGGTGCCAGTCAGGCTTCATCACTGCCAGGCCTCGGGGCCCTGCGCCGCCTGGAATAACTTTCCATTGCCAAGCGTCAGTAAACAATAGCACCATTCATCCATGTGCAACAATGCGCCGGGCTGGCCTGGCTTGAGCGAACGAGTGAGTGAGCGAGAGGCAGATGCAGCAAAAGGGGAGAGAGAGAAAGAGAAAATCAGAGGGAGAAACATAATCGGTTTTTAGTCGTGATTTGGAGGAAGATGTTGCACTGATCAAATGCAGATGGCAGAATGGGGGGAAAGAGTGTGTTCTTTTTTTTTCCTGGTGTGTAAATTCCCGTTCCACTGGGACCAGACATCCCTCTACTGCAATCTGGTGTCTGTGTCCATATTACTGCAAATATCTGTGTGTGTGTGTGTGTGTGTGTGTGTGTGAAGCAACTCTTCTCCAAACCCAAGCTTCTTTGCGAAAAACGAGGTCAGCATTGTTTGCCGCCCAGTGAGGAGAAGTATGTGTGTGTGTGTGTGTGTTTGAGTAATGCTGGATTTTCCCGACGCTCCTCCACCCCCACACCCCTCCTGCCTGGGCCCTAATGGCCGCTGATTCCTTCTGATCTTTGCCGTGTAATACCTAACCAGCACCAGCTGCCCGTGTTGACTTTGTACCGCCACCACCCCGGCCGTCGTGGAGCACGCGGCCTCCGCCACTCAAGGTCGTGCCGTGATAACTGCTGCCATATTTCTCTCTCTCTCTTTGTCTCTGTCTCTGTCTGCTCTCTCTCCTACTGGCCCCGGGCTTCATGACAAAGAGGGATATTTTTTTTTTTGCTCGATTGGATGAAATGCCAGGATGCATCATTAGTCAGGTCGTGACCCTGTCAGAGCTGTCCGACTCGGATGACATCACTCTGTACACACACACACACACACACACACACACACACACACAGGCCATCTCATCTGGATTGTATTTGGTTCTCAAACTGTGTGTGTATATATATTAAAATATAATGTACACAATGCATAATGTGTATATGATACATATATACTGTACACTGGCACTAAATAAAAACACACATTCAGTGCAGTCCTTATGCCTTGCCGTGGAGTGATGCACTAGTGTGTGTACCTAAATGATGTGCAATTTGCTGTGCGTTCGTCTTCTAGGTGAGGCCATGCTTACTGAGCTACCACACTATTTGTTTTCATTGGCACATTAATTAGCAATGAATTTTTCATGAGCTCACCCTTTCTCTCTTTCACTTACCTCTCTCTCTCTCTCTCTCTCTCTCTCTCTCTCTCTCTCTATCTCTCTCTCTGTATGCTTAAATAAAGTAGCAGCCCTGGAATGTATGAAGAATGGTAATGTTGAGGTAATTAGCAGCTATGAAGTTCTGCTTAATTAGTCATGTGTGATTATATGATTTCAGGGCATAGCGTAGTGTTGTGTGCTGCTTTTTTTTTATCTTATCGCAGGATCAAATCTGTTTAATTGCATTTGGGTTTGTGCTTTTCTTTTTTGGTACACAGCAACTGTGTATATCTGTGTGTATGTGTTTGTGTGGGAGAGTGTTTTGAGTGTAGCCATGGAAAGAATGCCTCATGGTTTTGCTTTTTAGATTTTTTTCTGTGTCACTAACTCACTATCCATGTTACATGTTTGCTTACTCATTTCTACGGTAGGATGTGAGAAATGAAAAAGGTGCATCCTCTGGAGGTGTTCTGAACTTGTGGTTTTACTTGGTAGCTGTAGTGCTTACCTCCGCCCACCAGACACACAGACACACACAGTGATCTGTGCTCCGTTGGCTCCTAGGGTCTGTGTGCGGCGTGTTTGTATCGCTGAGGTTGCGACCCCCGCTGTCTGTTCCTCTCTGTGTGCGACAGACACAGCGGCATTCTTGGAGAGGGCAGGGGGAGGAGGGGAGGGGGGATTACCGCGATGGCAAAGCCCCCCGTAGAAGGCCAGACGGACAGCGTGGTCTTATGTCAGCGCTTCGACCTCCCCTCCCTCACTCACACACACACACACAGACTCCACCCTGAGAACCAGCTTTGTGTCATCCCTGCTGGTGGTCGGCCCTTTGTTAAGTGTCCCCCTACACACACACACACACACACACACACATACACACCTACCTCTGATCAATGTAGGTCGTCAGTCAAGGGGGTGGCTTTGACTGCTGAGCCGGAGGCCTGCTATCTCACCCTCGAGCCCCACCATTAAGGCCCTGAAAACAAAACAACAAAACAAAGGAATAAAAGCAGAGCAAGGGAGGGAAGCAAACAAAAAGAAACAGAAGAAGAACATGCAGAAGGAGGGCCGGAGGAGCTCATTGAGCCTGTGGTCATGGAAAGCAGAGGGGTCCCCGAGGCGAGGCGACCTGGACCCTTTTTTATCAGCAACGCCGACAGCCAGAGCCCGAGGGGGCCTGGGCACTAATGAGAGCGCCAGGCTGAGTGGTAAAAGCAGGCACTTGTCGCGCACCTCTGCCCTTAGGTGTGTGTGTGTGTGTGTGTGGGAGGTCGGGGCTGGGGGAACATTGGCCATAGGCATCCTTCACTGAATGTGACGAGCAGGAGAGCAGAGTCTGTGATTGGATTGTCTCATCGCCTGTTAGCAAGTGCGCTGATGCGTTACGTGATGGCGGCAGGCAAACATGTCTTTGTGTGGGAACGAGCCTTGAAAGGCTCGCGGCTGTGACGCCTCGTTACAGGAGAGGCTCGTTAGCAGCCGTTAGGTGACCGAATTGGAACACCAGGCCGCCCTGCCTCGCCCTGCTATCAGCTGAGCTAACCGTCCAGACGCCGACCTCGTTTCTTCTTCTTAGCACTCTTCACTCCCCCTGATATGGAGGAGATCCTCTCCAGCGAGGATGACATGACTTCCAGAGTGCCGAGTCTCCAGGGGCCGTCTCATTGTCACGCTCCCCAGGGAGGAGGCTCATTTCCTGGCTACGGCTCCAGCAGCACCAGCCTCTATCGTGTGTGTGTGTGTGTGTATGAACTCCGAGACCTGTCACCCAAGCAGACAGGCACCCTGCTAGCTTGGCAGGATTAGGGGAGCCATCTAAACACTTAAGCATGATGGGGGTGAGTCATGCGTCACGTTTTATTTTTATTTCATTTTCATATATTTTTTTTTTCTAAGAAAGCCTTTGAAGCTGTCAGATTTGATACGGACTGAGATGCCCAAAGAATGTTTAATGTGATGAACACCACACACACCACACAAACACACACACACACATATATATATACACACACACACACACACACACAATTGAACTTATGTTTTGCTTTCTGAGTGCTAGTGGGATGAAATGCTAAGGCTACCTGCTGACTGTGCCAGTCTCCTATGTTTCCGTGTAGGTGATGAGGATGTGCTTGCGGTGGAGTACTGTTTGTGAATGCCAGTAAACAACGTATGTTTACTCTCTTACTCACACACACACACACACACACACACACACACACACACTATGGCTCTCTCCATGTCTCTGTCCTCCCATGTGTGTTCATCTCCACCTTCACCCTCCACCCTTTCTTTTGGGAGTCCTTCAGGCCTTTGTTTGCGGTGACTGATTGGCTTGCCTGGCACGGATTGAGTGGCGTGAATGAACTGAGCTCTTGCTCTCATTATCCCCTTTCCACTCCTTCTCTCTCTGTGTGTGTGTGTGTGTGTGTGTGTGTGTGTGTGTGTGAGCGAGTGTGTGCACATGCGTGTTTGTCTGGTTGTCTGTCCTCATTGCCTGAAGGCTTCTCTCTCTCTCTTGCCACCGAGCACCTGACAGAGCGCGGTCATCAGAGCCAGGTCATTGGGCAGGAGGGCTGGCCTACTTCTGGCCCAGCTCAGTGCAGGGCCAACGTGTGTGTGTGTGTGTGTAGGGCTTTGGGGGGGTTGCAGTAGCATTAGTAGTTTTATGAGGCGAGGGGTGCTGTTTACACGGCTGCCGGGGGTGATTTTCTGCAGGCAGGGAGATTTGAAGGGCCAGCACTGCCACATTCAGATAACCCCCCCTACTGTCACACACACACACTCTCACCCTCCCCCATGCAGCCTCCTCAGACTTGAGCAGATGCAGAGCTGGCTGCATTGTCTGGCCGATCGCCCTCTTTTGTTAGGGTGAGAAGTTAAACAGGAAAGCAAACATTTTCATTGGCATTTAAATGCCCACAGGAGAGTGTGTGTGTGTGATAAATATGGGGTAGTTGGGATGAGGGGTGTGTTTAAAAAAAGTCAAGTGAAGTACTTGTGTATGTGTGTGTGTGTGTGTGTGTGTGTGTGTGTGTGTGTATATATATATAATGTGTGTATAAGGGGGTCTGTTGAAGCAGGGGGTAATGTCCTGCTCTTGTTTCACAGTCCAGTTTGACTTCCTGTTGGGATGAGGGGTGTGTTTTTAAAAAAAGCATATGATGTCATTGCTAAAGGCCTGTTTTGTTTGAAATATGTTGGACAAGGTGGTGCCCTTAAAAAAAAAAAGTCAAGTGGAGTACTTGTGTATATGTGTGTGTGTGTGTATATATAATGTGTGTATAAGGGGGTCTGTTGAAGCAGGGGGTAATGTCCTGCTCTTGTTTCACAGTCCAGTTTGACTTCCTGTGGGGCCACATGCGATGGCCAGCCTGCCATCGGGGCTCTCAAGGGAAGTCTTTGTGTGAAAGATTGCCCAGATTCTTTTTTCCCTCCTCATCTTTTTTCTCCCCTTTCCTCTTACACTCCAGCCTCTGCTGGTTGACACCAAGGGTCTCTTTCTTTCTTTCTTTCTTTCTTTCTTTCCCCCCCTTCTCTCTGCCCTCCCCCTTCTCCTCTCTTCTCTCTCTCTTTGGTTTTCACTGTGCAGTAAAACTACTTAAGCTTCCCCCATCCTCTTTCCCCCTACAAGTATTCCTCTTGTTTAAGTCCAAACTAATGTGTTGGCTTTTTGTCTGTCCCTGTGTTAGGCCTTTGACCTTTTCAAGGTTGACCCTTAGTCTCTGTGTGTGTGTGTGTGTGTGTGTGTGTGTGTGTGTGTGTTTAGGAGGGAGGTGGGGGGGGGGGGGGGGGGGCTCGTTTGTGTCATGTTAAGCGTAAACAAGCGAGATGTGTATTCAAGATGCAAGACAGAAAATGGCCATTCAGTTCTTTTTTTAACCATGTATTTGTATTTTGCAGTTCAGTGGCTTCTCTCTCCCTCTTCCTCTGACATTTATTTTCTCCTCTTTTATTATTTTCTTCTTCTCCCCCTCCCTCCACCTTCCCTCCGTCCTCATCTCCCCCTCCCTCCACCTTCCCTCCGTCCTCATCTCCCCCTCCCTCCACCTTCCCTCCGTCCTCATCTCCCCCTCCCTCCACCTTCCCTCCGTCCTCATCTCCATGTATTCATTAGCTCCTGCTGGGCCTCCCTTTCAGATAAGGGAAATGGGAATGTTTGTGGAAGGGGGGAGAGGGGGAAGAGAAATAAGTAGGACAAAGTGCAGTTGCTTTAAACGGAACAAAATGGAACTCTTTCTCACACCATTTCACTCTTGTTGGCCATTTCTCTATCAGAGAGAGAGAGAGAGAGAGAGAGAGAGATGTGCAGATGCAGAATTGTAGTTTAGGAGAAGTGTGAAGTAAGTGAAAAGATGCTGATTGCAATAGTTTAACTTCCGTTTCAATTTTGCTGGGTTGGGGAATTCTTCCTAGTCTCAAAATTCTTCGAAAAACGTGTGTGTGTGTGTGTGTGTGTGTGTGTGTGTGTTCTATGCCTGGGGAAATTCTGGTGGCATGTCATCTGCAGTGCAGCAGACGGTAGGCGTGTGTGTCTGTCTGTCTGTCTGAGGGACCGTGCCCCACAGTAAGTAAATATTTAACCACATGCACGCACGTGCACACACACACACACACATCAAAGACAACAAGCGTGCTGAGAGAAATAGTATCGTCCTCTGTCTCCCATTCTGAGTTTCCCTCTCTTGCTTTCTCTGTAAGATATGTCCTCTCAGGATAGGTGCATAATCATGAGCGCAGCTCTCATCGCCTGCTGTCTTGTCTTGTTATTGTGCTGCTGGTGGGCCTTCTTGGGCCTGAGTCTCGCATCTCACATCCAGAATATAATATAGGATGTCACTTCACAGTTAGCGTGGGTGTTCTCTTTTAGCAGTTGCTAAGGGGATAGTGGGCAGCAGTACTCTGTGTGTGTGTGTCTATGTGTGTGGAGGAGAGGGTTCATGTGCAGTTCTCATTTTGTGTAAGGTGTTGTGGAAGTGTTCTGACAGTTGAACTTGTGTGTTTGTGTGTGTGTGTGTGTGTGTGTGTGTGTGTGTGTGTGTGTGTGAGAGAGACTAACCGAGAAAGGGGATTTCTGATTTGCATCATTACCTGAAAGGGTGAGTGGTATGTGGCGTGCCGGCAGCTTTTGTGTGTGTGTGTGTGGAGCTGTCTGTAATTGCCGTGAAGGGCTAGAGGGAGTGTTATGATGATGTGCTGGTTTAGCCTGGGCTTTAAAGGCACCGTGGAGACGCAGTGCCAAGCACCCCGGCGCTAGCAGTAAACCTCCACTCGGCTGCTCTCCTCGAACTCACAATTTCGCGAGGAGAAACAATGCGAACGCCAGCTCTGCTGGATAACTTATTCACTTAGTCAATGGCATGTGAGTCCAATTCGGATGTTTCCACATGCTCTCTTTCTCTCCCCTTCAGCTCTTCCCTCACTCTCTCCCTCCCTCCTTTCCTCTGTCTCTCGCTCACTCACACGTTTGATAGGGATGTCGTGGAAACGGGAGGCATGAAAAGTATTGGGGGGGAAAACAGAGTGTACTTCTGAAGGCCCCTCATTGAATCCAGCTGCAGTGAGTGCGATTGTACAGCTAGGCTCCGGCCTTTAGGCTCTGTGTCTGTGTCTGTGTCTGTGTCTGTGTCTGTGTCTGTGTCTGTGTGTGTGTGTGTGTGTCAGAGAGAGAAACACGCGTCTCTTTTTTTCCCCTCTCTCTCCCTCTCTCAAATGTAGGACTGGCTTGCCAGTGAGCTGAGTGTCTGCCATTGTGTGCTGGAGTGGAGTGCTGTTTGTCCTCGGCCTGGGTTGTGGGTGCTCAACGCAACTCAACCTCTCTCTCTCTCTCTCTCTCTCTCTCTCTCTCTCTCTCTCTCTCTCTCTCTCTCTCTCTCTCTCTCTCTCTCTCTCTCTCTCTCTCTCTCTCTCTCTCTCTCTCTCTCTCTCTCTCTGCTTCTCTGCCTCTCTGCCGTCAAACATATACTTGGACTCTTCTTGTTGTGTTTCCACGTGTGAATCTCTGGCTGCACATGCATGCATTATTTATCATGCCTGTTTTATTCATGTGCTCCTCTCCTCTCCTCCCTTCCTCCTACCAATCCCTAAGTATGTGCTTGTTATTTATTTCCGTCCGTAAGCATGTCCAGTATTACGGTCACATTTTTTTGAATGTGTTGCCACACAGCGTAACCTCATGGATTCCTGCCTGAATACAGTAACAGGCACTGTAGAAAGTGGGTACTTAGGTGGAGCGAGGGATTGAGGGACGCAGAGAGAGAGAGAGACAGAGTCTGTGTTCCTAAGTAAATCCTAATCATCCATTATTCAAAGATGGTTCCTGCTGGATACAGGTGGGAGAAGGTGATCCCTCTGAGACCCTGGTAAAGACTTGATTAAATCTTTTTAAAATTATTTAAAAAGATGGCTCCCGAGGTCTCAGCTGAGAGGTGAGATGAGATGAGTAAGAGTTCAGTGCTCAGTCGGGATGGATGCTTTGGATGTACTACTGTGGTGGTGGCAGCTGTGCTGTCCGGTCACTGGTGTGGTGGTGATAATCACCTGTGCTTCTTGTGGACAGCTGTTTGTGAAAGCTCTGGTTGAAGATTAAGACTCCCTTGGATGTCTGGATTAGGATTAGGCCTCCCCTCGTGTTGGTTAGAATGCTTTTCCGTGTGTTCCCAAATTGACGTGGTTGTGTGTGTCTGTGCCCGTCTCCCTCCTCCCTCCTTCCTCCTCCCTCCCATGTTGTAGACTCGGCCATTTCACACAGTGTTTTGTTAAAGCAGCGTAAGTGAACGCAGCATTTTCTCTTTGAAGCTATTTTATCCCCTCATCCCTTTGGCCTGCGCTCTCATCCATCCTTTAGAGCAGGAATGGTGCCCATCAGACGAATCTCTCTTGTCGCTGCCTATTGCTGTCAACCAACCAACCCTCCCCTCCCCTCCCCTCCCCTCCCCTCCCCTCCCCTCCCCTGCCCCCATCAAATGATTGACAGCCAGAGAATCTCTGATAAGGAGACACAGGCACTGTCACTCAAAGCGGCAGCCGGCAGGGTCTCTCCACCAAGGCATCCTGTCATCCTTTTTA